>NC_090245.1:108758003-108803003 GCF_037325665.1 Littorina saxatilis
TCTCACATTACATAAATGGACAAGAACGTATTATAAATTGCTGTTGTGTCTACGGTGTAAAAACGCTTTGACGTTACTCGAAGAAGGTCCCGTCTGTCCTGACAATCAGCGCCAGGAATTTTGTGTTTTACTAACTCACTGCCCAAGCTCAATCAATATTTGTCCTCTCTTTCTCCTTGCTTTAACTGCCAATTACTGTACATTTTGTCTTTCTTTTTGCACGCGAGGGTTTCTATGTGTATTACCGTTTCCCCCCGCAATTTTAACAGCCATTATCCGTTTTCGGAGGATGCATGCTAGTTATTTTTGTGTTTCTACAACCCACCGAAGTCTGACATGGATTACAGGATCTTTTCCATACATACTTAATCTTGTGCTTGCGTGTTAAATGAATCTGAAATGCTTGAGTTTTAACATAAAAAAACGTTCCCCTGGCAGCTTTTTGAGACGTTACGATCTTCCATCATTCCGACACGCTTTTTTCATATACTAATGTGCCTGTAGTATTTAAAGACATACTATTGATCTGACCATTTGAAAAAGGAGTTTCTGGCAAATTTGACGATTCGAAAGCATTTGGGGAATCAGCTGAAGGTGAGACTGGTCGTGTTCCGGGCAACAGCTTGTTGCATCAGCTGAAGGTGAGACTGGTCGCGTTCCGGGCAACAGCTTGTTGCAACGGATACGCGGTAAGTCCGACCATTTGTTTTCAGCGAATGTTTTTGCCGAGCCTTTCTCTAACAAGAACGTCAGGGGGAGCTACACACGGAGACACTTAACAGCATATCATTTGAAAGCATATGTTTCCAAAGTTCATCCAACAAAACGAGATGTGGAGGAAATAGAAGGAGCCAGGAATCAGACAAAAAGTGCGCTGTGTGAGTTTAAACAATGTTTCGTCATGGGACCTAGTAATCACAACGTTGACGGGAGCTTTAGTCTCGTGAAATGTTTCGTTATTGGACCTAGTAATCACAACGTTGACGGGAGCTTTAGTCTCGTGAAATGTTTCGTTATTGGACCTAGTAATCACAACGTTGACGGGAGCTTTAGTCTCGTGAAATGTTTCGTTATTGGACCTAGTAATCACAACGTTGACGGGAGCTTTAGTCTCGTGAAATGTTTCGTTATTGGACCTAGTAATCACAACGTTGACGGGAGCTTTAGTCTCGTGAAATGTTTCGTTATTGGACCTAGTAATCACAACGTTGACGGGAGCTTTAGTCTCGTGAAATGTTTCGTTATTGGACCTAGTAATCACAACGTTGACGGGAGCTTTAGTCTCGTGAAATGTTTCGTTATTGGACCTAGTAATCACAACGTTGACGGGAGCTTTAGTCTCGTGAAATGTTTCGTTATTGGACCTAGTAATCACAACGTTGACGGGAGCTTTAGTCTCGTGAAATGTTTCGTTATTGGACCTAGTAATCACAACGTTGACGGGAGCTTTAGTCTCGTGAAATGTTTCGTTATTGGACCTAGTAATCACAACGTTGACGGGAGCTTTAGTCTCGTGAAATGTTTCGTTATTGGACCTAGTAATCACAACGTTGACGGGAGCTTTAGTCTCGTGAAATGTTTCGTTATTGGACCTAGTAATCACAACGTTGACGGGAGCTTTAGTCTCGTGAAATGTTTCGTTATTGGACCTAGTAATCACAACGTTGACGGGAGCTTTAGTCTCGTGAAATGTTTCGTTATTGGACCTAGTAATCACAACGTTGACGGGAGCTTTAGTCTCGTGAAATGTTTCGTTATTGGACCTAGTAATCACAACGTTGACGGGAGCTTTAGTCTCGTGAAATGTTTCGTTATTGGACCTAGTAATCACAACGTTGACGGGAGCTTTAGTCTCGTGAAATGTTTCGTTATTGGACCTAGTAATCACAACGTTGACGGGAGCTTTAGTCTCGTGAAATGTTTCGTTATGGGACCTAGTAATCACAACGTTGACGGGAGCTTTAGTCTCGTGAAATGTTTCCTTATTGGACCTAGTAATCACAACGTTGACGGGAGCTTTAGTCTCGTGAAATGTTTCGTTATTGGACCTAGTAATCACAACGTTGACGGGAGCTTTAGTCTCGTGAAATGTTTCGTTATTGGACCTAGTAATCACAACGTTGACGGGAGCTTTAGTCTCGTGAAATGTTTCGTTATTGGACCTAGTAATCACAACGTTGACGGGAGCTTTAGTCTCGTGAAATGTTTCGTTATTGGACCTAGTAATCACAACGTTGACGGGAGCTTTAGTCTCGTGAAATGTTTCGTTATTGGACCTAGTAATCACAACGTTGACGGGAGCTTTAGTCTCGTGAAATGTTTCGTTATTGGACCTAGTAATCACAACGTTGACGGGAGCTTTAGTCTCGTGAAATGTTTCGTTATTGGACCTAGTAATCCAAGGCGAGCTATAGTGATGGTAATGAACTGAAAACCTACGTATGCCTGTATTACAGTGTATTACAGTGTCTGACCATCGCAGTGACGATTTATGAGACAATAATAAGTTCATGTGCCAACGCAAGACGAAAAAACAATGCTGCGAACGAACACTATAATAGAACATTGACTGTGCAGCGCAAAGCCAAGCCCAGCGCTGTGTTTTGTCGAGTGTTGACCCGCGGACAGAGAAGCCTGTCCTCAGTTCATGTTTCCTGTAACCGTTGCATTGCTTAATTGACACTGGTTTAATTATTGTCGAACATGGTGATGTTGGCCGATGTCTCCCTAGGCTGTGCACTTCACTGTTATCTGTTATCTGGCGTCCTGATATATTTTCTTCCCGCGTGTGTGTATGTGTGTCTGTCTGTCTGTCTGTCTGTTTGTCTGTGTGTGTGTGTGTGGGGGGGGTGTTATAAATGAAACCAGCGTAATGCGTCGAGTGTTTTGCTGTGTGCGAGCATTATTTTGACACTTGCATGCTTGAATATTTTTCTGATCTTTGTTCCACGACTCTGCTGCCTTACCTTGAAGACGTGTGTGTGTGTGTGTGTGTGTGTGTGTGTGTGTGTGTGTGTGTGTGTGTGTGTGTGTGTGTGTGTGTGTGTGTGTGTGTGTGTGTGTGTGTGTGTGCATGTGTGTGTGTGTGTGTGTGTGTTTTCGGTAGGTGTACTTGTGTGGATGTATAAGTGTATTGATGGGTCACGACCAAACTACGCGACATCGACTTACATGTAAAACTGCTCCGTGTGCTGGATGCTTGAAACGTTATTTCTTAGTAAGTGTTGTTCCTGTTGTTGCTTCAAATGACTAAAAACATTTCCTCGTCATTTGTTTCATGTTGTATACACTCAGGACCATTTCATCTCCGTTCATTTTGTCAACTTTTTTCTGACAGCCGCGTCAGCGATTTTGACAGGACCATGTCAAAATTGTGTCATGTTCATTCATTTTGTTTTTCTACTTTGTATAAAAACGTTTATGACCTCTTTGTTTACCTGCTTTTCGCTATAGCTTTCCCCTGTTTTTCGCTCCTTAACCACTGTTATTCCCTTTTAGAGAGAGAGACCCGTTCACTGATGCTTGTCCCATGCCTAGCTACCGATGCCCAGCCCTGGTTCTTCTTCTTCAAAGAAGTTGTAACCTAAATTTTGAATGCCTTTAGACATCGTTAATTTCAGATCCAGGGTTGGTTGTTTTTACGCAATATCGGCCAGGTGCTCGCAAAAATTGTTTTTTCTTGATCTTGACACCGTCCTGGTATATATGTTTTTAGTTTTTCACGGACAAAATGGTTTTCGAACAGCTCTCTTCATCTTTTTCCATGCACATTTCTTGTGTGTGTACTACGAGAAAAATATTGAATGTTTTAACTCCACACCCTTAAACCCCATACCCGACTCAAAATCGCAACCTTCCTATTTTAGTCAACCAATTGGAAGTAAGCGTTACGGGCATATGCTTTGGAACATTATATTCGTGCATAGTTTTGTGACACATGTTTTTGTCATTTTGCTGATGGTTTTATTGTCAGGAGATGTCCACCCAAACCCAGGCCCGCCTGGTAGAGAGCATGTTAAAGATACCTCTATTTTGCATATAAATGTACGTAGTTTGCGAAACAAGATTGATATTTTACAATGTGAAGTTAAAGAGCACGATATTGTGACTTTGTCAGAAACTTGGTTGTGTGACTCGATATCAAACGACAGTTTATGCCTCAAAGGATTTCATCCCCCAGTGCGTCTTGATAGGCCAGATGGATATGGAGGGGTAGCTGTTTATGTGAAAAACGATTTTATTTGCAAACCAAGGCCTGATTTGTTAATTCCAGGCCTTGAAGCAGTCTGGGTAGAAACTAAATTATTGCAAGAAACTGTGCTGGTTGGTTCATTTTACCGACCACCAGACTCTCGGATTGATTATTGGCACTTGGTTGACGAATCTGTAAAGCAAGTAATGAGAACACCACATAAATTTCTAATTCTTGGAGACTTTAACGAAGATTTTTTGAATAATCCATCTCCCCACTTTCTTAATTTAATACAAAAAAACAATCTGCACCAGCTCGTTACTGAACCCACACGTATTACAGAAACTAAATCCTCATGCATCGATCTGATCCTGACCACGAGTATAAACTTAATCAGTGAAGTTGTAGTGTTACCCCCCATTTGTAGTGACCATTCTGTGCCATGTGTAAAATTAACGTCACAGAGACTAAAAAAAGGTCAGTTCAAAAGGACTATATATAATTATGCCAAGTTAGATGTTGATACATTTTTGTTTGAATTGAACAAAATTGATCTTTTGAACACAGTTTTAAATGCGTCCATTGACGAAGCTGCTGCCTTGTTTTCTGAACATTTATTCCGTGTTGCAAAAACATGTATGCCTGTTAAGATAATAACAGTACGTGAAGATGATGCCCCATGGATGACTGAACATATTTTACAATTACGAAACGCAAAAAATTGTATACATCAAGTTGCTAAGCGCTTAAATACACCTGAGCAGTGGGCATTATTCCGCCTGACTAGAAATCAGTATACAGATGAAATTCGTAAAAGAAAAAGAGATTATTTTCTAGAACTTGATGAGAGGATAAATTGTAAACAGAACTTCGGAAGCAAAAATTGGTGGCAACTTGTTAATTCCTTCTTGAAGAAAAAAGGTGTTGCATGTAACGAAATTCCACCGCTAGAAGATAATGGAAAAATTATTGATAACATTTGTGAAAAAACGATTTTGTTTAATAATTATTTTGAAAGCCAGTCTAAAGTTGAAAATCCAGACGATCCCCTGCCCGAGGCAAATTGGTGTAATACATCTTTATCGACTTTTGAATTAACAGAAGCTGAAGTTGTCCAAGTGTTAAGGAATTTAAATTTATCCAAGGCCGTGGGCCCTGACGGAATACATAATAAATTGCTTGTAGATGGATTACCTGTTATCGTTCCACCGCTTACAGTTCTCTTTAACAGATCCTTGTCTGAGGGTGTTTTTCCAGTTGTCTGGAAAACTGCTCACATTACGCCCATTTTTAAGAAAGGCGATAGGAGTGCTTGTTCCAACTACCGTCCAATCTCTTTGCTGAGTTGTATTGGGAAGGTGCTTGAAAAATGTATACAAATCCGTGTGTTTGGTTATTTGAAAAATTATGATTTGATTACACACTGCCAATCTGGTTTTATTGCTGGTGATTCGACTGTTTATCAACTATTGAGTATATATGATGATTTTTGTGTTGCACTTGATAAAAACATTATGTCACAGGCAATATTTTTTGATGTATCCAAAGCTTTTGATAAAGTCTGGCATCGCGGTCTGCTCCACAAGCTTGAGGCGATAGGTATAAGAGGTCCCTTGCTTGTTTGGTTTGAACATTACTTGAGCGATCGCAGACAAGCAGTAGTATTGAAAGGAACCAAATCAAGTTATGCTACCCCTTCTGCTGGTGTCCCTCAGGGTTCTGTCTTAGGACCTCTTTTATTTCTCATTTATATTAACGATATTGGTGTTGGTCTTGAATCAGTGTTGAAACTCTTTGCAGACGATACGAGTATGTACTTAAGTTTAGATAACGATGATGTACGAGCAGAGATTTTGAATTCTGATTTGGATAAAATTCGCACATGGGCTTCTAAATGGAAAGTCACTTTTAATTGTCAAAAGACAGAATTGTTGGACATTTGTAGGCAACAAAATGTTTTACTTCCACCATTGTATTTCGAAGATGCACACTTAGTTGATGTTGAAAATCACAAGCACCTTGGCGTCATTCTACAAGGTAATTGTAAATGGGATTCCCACATAAAAAGTCTAATTGCTAAATGTAGAAAGTCAATTGCGTGTTTTGGTTTATTCAAGCATCGTTTAAACAGAAAATCACTTGAAGTTATATATAAATCCTTTATGTTACCATTGTTTGATTATGCGGACGTTATCTGGGATAACTGTACACAGTGTTTGGCAGACGAGTTGGAG
Organism: Littorina saxatilis; assembly: GCF_037325665.1. Lineage (NCBI taxonomy): Eukaryota > Metazoa > Mollusca > Gastropoda > Littorinimorpha > Littorinidae > Littorina > Littorina saxatilis. The sequence goes on from NC_090245.1 coordinate 108,764,430, forward strand.
ACATTGCATCTCGATGCAATCCGAATCATTGTAGGTGCAGTACGTGGCACAAGCCACCAAAAACTGTATAACGAATCGGGTTTTGTGCCCCTGAAAGAAAGGCGACGTCGTCATAAACTTTTGCTGTATTATAAAATTGTAAATCGTTTAACCCCAGAATATTTATATTCCAAACTGCCGGTCCTGGTTTCCGATGTAAATCCTTACCACAGACGACGCCCTCTTGAACGTAAGTTTCCATTGTGCAGAAGTGAGTTATATAAATCTTCATTTTTTCCTTCAACGACAGCTTTGTGGAATAATCTTCCAGAAAATATACAACAAACGCAGTCAGTTGGTGAATTTAAAAGGTATTTGACCGATGGAGATGTTGTTGTTCCACCGTATTATTATCTAGGCAACCGCCAGGGACAGGTACTTCACAGCAGGTTGAGATTAAACATGAGCGATTTGCAACAAGACTTAGTTAACCGACACCTCTCTGATAATTTAGAATGTACGTGTGGAGCATGCCCGGAAGATTCTGAACATTTCTTATTACACTGTCCAAAATTTAAAGAACATAGAACCATTTTATTCAATAGTCTGCCAACACACGTTCTGGACTGCAAAACACTCTTGTTTGGAAATACTGATTTAACTATATCTTTGAACACGAAAATATTCTCTGTTGTACAAGACTATGTTATGTTAACTAATCGCTTCGGCTGATATTATATTAACTGTGCAATTGATGTAGCCAGGCATTCTCTCCCTCCCTCTCTCTCTCTCCCTCTCCCTCTCTCTCTCTCTCTCTCTCTCTCTCTCTCTCTCTCTCTCTCTCTCTCTCTCTTTACCCTATTTGTATAAAATATAATTAAAGATTATCAAGATAAGTGTTGAAGCTATCACTTGTTCGCCATGTTTTGCTATCTGAATGTGTATTGATTATAAGCTCAAGAACGTGTCCATAAGCAATCTGCTTGTTAACGTTCTCAATGTTGTTATTGTTTGAAACGTGTGTATGTGAATTTGAATAAACACGCTTAAACCAAATGTTTCGTTATTGGACCTAGTAATCACAACGTTGACGGGAGCTTTAGTCTCGTGAAATGTTTCGTTATTGGACCTAGTAATCACAACGTTGACGGGAGCTTTAGTCTCGTGAAATGTTTCGTTATTGGACCTAGTAATCACAACGTTGACGGGAGCTTTAGTCTCGTGAAATGTTTCGTTATTGGACCTAGTAATCACAACGTTGACGGGAGCTTTAGTCTCGTGAAATGTTTCGTTATTGGACCTAGTAATCACAACGTTGACGGGAGCTTTAGTCTCGTGAAATGTTTCGTTATTGGACCTAGTAATCACAACGTTGACGGGAGCTTTAGTCTCGTGAAATGTTTCGTTATGGGACCTAGTAATCACAACGTTGACGGGAGCTTTAGTCTCGTGAAATGTTTCGTTATTGGACCTAGTAATCACAACGTTGACGGGAGCTTTAGTCTCGTGAAATGTTTCGTTATTGGACCTAGTAATCACAACGTTGACGGGAGCTTTAGTCTCGTGAAATGTTTCGTTATTGGACCTAGTAATCACAACGTTGACGGGAGCTTTAGTCTCGTGAAATGTTTCGTTATTGGACCTAGTAATCACAACGTTGACGGGAGCTTTAGTCTCGTGAAATGTTTCGTTATTGGACCTAGTAATCACAACGTTGACGGGAGCTTTAGTCTCGTGAAATGTTTCGTTATTGGACCTAGTAATCACAACGTTGACGGGAGCTTTAGTCTCGTGAAATGTTTCGTTATTGGACCTAGTAATCACAACGTTGACGGGAGCTTTAGTCTCGTGAAATGTTTCGTTATTGGACCTAGTAATCACAACGTTGACGGGAGCTTTAGTCTCGTGAAATGTTTCGTTATTGGACCTAGTAATCACAACGTTGACGGGAGCTTTAGTCTCGTGAAATGTTTCGTTATTGGACCTAGTAATCACAACGTTGACGGGAGCTTTAGTCTCGTGAAATGTTTCGTTATGGGACCTAGTAATCACAACGTTGACGGGAGCTTTAGTCTCGTGAAATGTTTCGTTATTGGACCTAGTAATCACAACGTTGACGGGAGCTTTAGTCTCGTGAAATGTTTCGTTATTGGACCTAGTAATCACAACGTTGACGGGAGCTTTAGTCTCGTGAAATGTTTCGTTATTGGACCTAGTAATCACAACGTTGACGGGAGCTTTAGTCTCGTGAAATGTTTCGTTATTGGACCTAGTAATCACAACGTTGACGGGAGCTTTAGTCTCGTGAAATGTTTCGTTATTGGACCTAGTAATCACAACGTTGACGGGAGCTTTAGTCTCGTGAAATGTTTCGTTATTGGACCTAGTAATCACAACGTTGACGGGAGCTTTAGTCTCGTGAAATGTTTCGTTATGGGACCTAGTAATCACAACGTTGACGGGAGCTTTAGTCTCGTGAAATGTTTCGTTATTGGACCTAGTAATCACAACGTTGACGGGAGCTTTAGTCTCGTGAAATGTTTCGTTATTGGACCTAGTAATCACAACGTTGACGGGAGCTTTAGTCTCGTGAAATGTTTCGTTATTGGACCTAGTAATCACAACGTTGACGGGAGCTTTAGTCTCGTGAAATGTTTCGTTATTGGACCTAGTAATCACAACGTTGACGGGAGCTTTAGTCTCGTGAAATGTTTCGTTATTGGACCTAGTAATCACAACGTTGACGGGAGCTTTAGTCTCGTGAAATGTTTCGTTATTGGACCTAGTAATCACAACGTTGACGGGAGCTTTAGTCTCGTGAAATGTTTCGTTGTTGGACCTAGTAATCACAACGTTGACGGGAGCTTTAGTCTCGTGAAATGTTTCGTTGTTGGACCTAGTAATCACAACGTTGACGGGAGCTTTAGTCTCGTGAAATGTTTCGTTGTTGGACCTAGTAATCACAACGTTGACGGGAGCTTTAGTCTCGTGAAATGTTTCGTTATTGGACCTAGTAATCACAACGTTGACGGGAGCTTTAGTCTCGTGAAATGTTTCGTTATTGGACCTAGTAATCACAACGTTGACGGGAGCTTTAGTCTCGTGAAATGTTTCGTTATTGGACCTAGTAATCACAACGTTGACGGGAGCTTTAGTCTCGTGAAATGTTTCGTTATTGGACCTAGTAATCACAACGTTGACGGGAGCTTTAGTCTCGTGAAATGTTTCGTTATTGGACCTAGTAATCACAACGTTGACGGGAGCTTTAGTCTCGTGAAATGTTTCGTTATTGGACCTAGTAATCACAACGTTGACGGGAGCTTTAGTCTCGTGAAATGTTTCGTTATTGGACCTAGTAATCACAACGTTGACGGGAGCTTTAGTCTCGTGAAATGTTTCGTTATTGGACCTAGTAATCACAACGTTGACGGGAGCTTTAGTCTCGTGAAATGTTTCGTTATTGGACCTAGTAATCACAACGTTGACGGGAGCTTTAGTCTCGTGAAATGTTTCGTTATTGGACCTAGTAATCACAACGTTGACGGGAGCTTTAGTCTCGTGAAATGTTTCGTTGTTGGACCTAGTAATCACAACGTTGACGGGAGCTTTAGTCTCGTGAAATGTTTCGTTGTTGGACCTAGTAATCACAACGTTGACGGGAGCTTTAGTCTCGTGAAATGTTTCGTTGTTGGACCTAGTAATCACAACGTTGACGGGAGCTTTAGTCTCGTGAAATGTTTCGTTATTGGACCTAGTAATCACAACGTTGACGGGAGCTTTAGTCTCGTGAAATGTTTCGTTATTGGACCTAGTAATCACAACGTTGACGGGAGCTTTAGTCTCGTGAAATGTTTCGTTATTGGACCTAGTAATCACAACGTTGACGGGAGCTTTAGTCTCGTGAAATGTTTCGTTATTGGACCTAGTAATCACAACGTTGACGGGAGCTTTAGTCTCGTGAAATGTTTCGTTATTGGACCTAGTAATCACAACGTTGACGGGAGCTTTAGTCTCGTGAAATGTTTCGTTATTGGACCTAGTAATCACAACGTTGACGGGAGCTTTAGTCTCGTGAAATGTTTCGTTATTGGACCTAGTAATCACAACGTTGACGGGAGCTTTAGTCTCGTGAAATGTTTCGTTATTGGACCTAGTAATCACAACGTTGACGGGAGCTTTAGTCTCGTGAAATGTTTCGTTATTGGACCTTGTAATCACAACGTTGACGGGAGCTTTAGTCTCGTGAAATGTTTCGTCATGGGACCTAGTAATCACAACGTTGACGGGAGCTTTAGTCTCGTGAAATGTTTCGTTATTGGACCTAGTAATCACAACGTTGACGGGAGCTTTAGTCTCGTGAAATGTTTCGTTATTGGACCTTGTAATCACAACGTTGACGGGAGCTTTAGTCTCGTGAAATGTTTCGTCATGGGACCTAGTAATCACAACGTTGACGGGAGCTTTAGTCTCGTGAAATGTTTCGTTATTGGACCTAGTAATCACAACGTTGACGGGAGCTTTAGTCTCGTGAAATGTTTCGTTATTGGACCTAGTAATCACAACGTTGACGGGAGCTTTAGTCTCGTGAAATGTTTCGTTATTGGACCTAGTAATCACAACGTTGACGGGAGCTTTAGTCTCGTGAAATGTTTCGTTATTGGACCTAGTAATCACAACGTTGACGGGAGCTTTAGTCTCGTGAAATGTTTCGTTATTGGACCTAGTAATCACAACGTTGACGGGAGCTTTAGTCTCGTGAAATGTTTCGTTATTGGACCTAGTAATCACAACGTTGACGGGAGCTTTAGTCTCGTGAAATGTTTCGTTATTGGACCTAGTAATCACAACGTTGACGGGAGCTTTAGTCTCGTGAAATGTTTCGTCATGGGACCTAGTAATCACAACGTTGACGGGAGCTTTAGTCTCGTGAAATGTTTCGTTATTGGACCTAGTAATCACAACGTTGACGGGAGCTTTAGTCTCGTGAAATGTTTCGTTATTGGACCTAGTAATCACAACGTTGACGGGAGCTTTAGTCTCGTGAAATGTTTCGTCATGGGACCTAGTAATCACAACGTTGACGGGAGCTTTAGTCTCGTGAAATGTTTCGTTATTGGACCTAGTAATCACAACGTTGACGGGAGCTTTAGTCTCGTGAAATGTTTCGTTATTGGACCTAGTAATCACAACGTTGACGGGAGCTTTAGTCTCGTGAAATGTTTCGTTATTGGACCTAGTAATCACAACGTTGACGGGAGCTTTAGTCTCGTGAAATGTTTCGTTATTGGACCTAGTAATCACAACGTTGACGGGAGCTTTAGTCTCGTGAAATGTTTCGTTATTGGACCTAGTAATCACAACGTTGACGGGAGCTTTAGTCTCGTGAAATGTTTCGTCATGGGACCTAGTAATCACAACGTTGACGGGAGCTTTAGTCTCGTGAAATGTTTCGTTATTGGACCTAGTAATCACAACGTTGACGGGAGCTTTAGTCTCGTGAAATGTTTCGTTATTGGACCTAGTAATCACAACGTTGACGGGAGCTTTAGTCTCGTGAAATGTTTCGTTATTGGACCTAGTAATCACAACGTTGACGGGAGCTTTAGTCTCGTGAAATGTTTCGTTATTGGACCTAGTAATCACAACGTTGACGGGAGCTTTAGTCTCGTGAAATGTTTCGTTATTGGACCTAGTAATCACAACGTTGACGGGAGCTTTAGTCTCGTGAAATGTTTCGTTATTGGACCTAGTAATCACAACGTTGACGGGAGCTTTAGTCTCGTGAAATGTTTCGTCATGGGACCTAGTAATCACAACGTTGACGGGAGCTTTAGTCTCGTGAAATGTTTCGTTATTGGACCTAGTAATCACAACGTTGACGGGAGCTTTAGTCTCGTGAAATGTTTCGTTATTGGACCTAGTAATCACAACGTTGACGGGAGCTTTAGTCTCGTGAAATGTTTCGTTATTGGACCTAGTAATCACAACGTTGACGGGAGCTTTAGTCTCGTGAAATGTTTCGTTATTGGACCTAGTAATCACAACGTTGACGGGAGCTTTAGTCTCGTGAAATGTTTCGTTATTGGACCTAGTAATCACAACGTTGACGGGAGCTTTAGTCTCGTGAAATGTTTCGTTATGGGACCTAGTAATCACAACGTTGACGGGAGCTTTAGTCTCGTGAAATGTTTCGTTATTGGACCTAGTAATCACAACGTTGACGGGAGCTTTAGTCTCGTGAAATGTTTCGTTATTGGACCTAGTAATCACAACGTTGACGGGAGCTTTAGTCTCGTGAAATGTTTCGTTATTGGACCTAGTAATCACAACGTTGACGGGAGCTTTAGTCTCGTGAAATGTTTCGTTATTGGACCTAGTAATCACAACGTTGACGGGAGCTTTAGTCTCGTGAAATGTTTCGTTATTGGACCTAGTAATCACAACGTTGACGGGAGCTTTAGTCTCGTGAAATGTTTCGTTATGGGACCTAGTAATCACAACGTTGACGGGAGCTTTAGTCTCGTGAAATGTTTCGTTATTGGACCTAGTAATCACAACGTTGACGGGAGCTTTAGTCTCGTGAAATGTTTCGTTATTGGACCTAGTAATCACAACGTTGACGGGAGCTTTAGTCTCGTGAAATGTTTCGTTATTGGACCTAGTAATCACAACGTTGACGGGAGCTTTAGTCTCGTGAAATGTTTCGTTATTGGACCTAGTAATCACAACGTTGACGGGAGCTTTAGTCTCGTGAAATGTTTCGTTATTGGACCTAGTAATCACAACGTTGACGGGAGCTTTAGTCTCGTGAAATGTTTCGTTATTGGACCTAGTAATCACAACGTTGACGGGAGCTTTAGTCTCGTGAAATGTTTCGTTATTGGACCTAGTAATCACAACGTTGACGGGAGCTTTAGTCTCGTGAAATGTTTCGTTATGGGACCTAGTAATCACAACGTTGACGGGAGCTTTAGTCTCGTGAAATGTTTCGTTATGGGACCTAGTAATCACAACGTTGACGGGAGCTTTAGTCTCGTGAAATGTTTCGTTATGGGACCTAGTAATCACAACGTTGACGGGAGCTTTAGTCTCGTGAAATGTTTCGTTATTGGACCTAGTAATCACAACGTTGACGGGAGCTTTAGTCTCGTGAAATGTTTCGTCATGGGACCTAGTAATCACAACGTTGACGGGAGCTTTAGTCTCGTGAAATGTTTCGTTGTTGGACCTAGTAATCACAACGTTGACGGGAGCTTTAGTCTCGTGAAATGTTTCGTTATTGGACCTAGTAATCACAACGTTGACGGGAGCTTTAGTCTCGTGAAATGTTTCGTTATTGGACCTAGTAATCACAACGTTGACGGGAGCTTTAGTCTCGTGAAATGTTTCGTTATTGGACCTAGTAATCACAACGTTGACGGGAGCTTTAGTCTCGTGAAATGTTTCGTTATTGGACCTAGTAATCACAACGTTGACGGGAGCTTTAGTCTCGTGAAATGTTTCGTTATGGGACCTAGTAATCACAACGTTGACGGGAGCTTTAGTCTCGTGAAATGTTTCGTTATTGGACCTAGTAATCACAACGTTGACGGGAGCTTTAGTCTCGTGAAATGTTTCGTTATTGGACCTAGTAATCACAACGTTGACGGGAGCTTTAGTCTCGTGAAATGTTTCGTTATTGGACCTAGTAATCACAACGTTGACGGGAGCTTTAGTCTCGTGAAATGTTTCGTTATTGGACCTAGTAATCACAACGTTGACGGGAGCTTTAGTCTCGTGAAATGTTTCGTTATTGGACCTAGTAATCACAACGTTGACGGGAGCTTTAGTCTCGTGAAATGTTTCGTTATTGGACCTAGTAATCACAACGTTGACGGGAGCTTTAGTCTCGTGAAATGTTTCGTTATTGGACCTAGTAATCACAACGTTGACGGGAGCTTTAGTCTCGTGAAATGTTTCGTTATGGGACCTAGTAATCTCAACGTTGACGGGAGCTTTAGTCTCGTGAAATGTTTCGTTATTGGACCTAGTAATCACAACGTTGACGGGAGCTTTAGTCTCGTGAAATGTTTCGTTATGGGACCTAGTAATCACAACGTTGACGGGAGCTTTAGTCTCGTGAAATGTTTCGTTATTGGACCTAGTAATCACAACGTTGACGGGAGCTTTAGTCTCGTGAAATGTTTCGTTATTGGACCTTGTAATCACAACGTTGACGGGAGCTTTAGTCTCGTGAAATGTTTCGTTATTGGACCCAGTAATCACAACGTTGACGGGAGCTTTAGTCTCGTGAAATGTTTCGTTATTGGACCTAGTAATCACAACGTTGACGGGAGCTTTAGTCTCGTGAAATGTTTCGTTATGGGACCTAGTAATCACAACGTTGACGGGAGCTTTAGTCTCGTGAAATGTTTCGTTATTGGACCTAGTAATCACAACGTTGACGGGAGCTTTAGTCTCGTGAAATGTTTCGTTATGGGACCTAGTAATCTCAACGTTGACGGGAGCTTTAGTCTCGTGAAATGTTTCGTTATTGGACCTAGTAATCACAACGTTGACGGGAGCTTTAGTCTCGTGAAATGTTTCGTTATTGGACCTTGTAATCACAACGTTGACGGGAGCTTTAGTCTCGTGAAATGCTTCGTTATTGGACCTAGTAATCACAACGTTGACGGGAGCTTTAGTCTCGTGAAATGTTTCATGGGACCTAGTAATCACAACGTTGACGGGAGCTTTAGTCTCGTGAAATGTTTCGTTATTGGACCTAGTAATCACAACGTTGACGGGAGCTTTAGTCTCGTGAAATGTTTCGTTATTGGACCTAGTAATCACAACGTTGACGGGAGCTTTAGTCTCGTGAAATGTTTCGTTATTGGACCTAGTAATCACAACGTTGACGGGAGCTTTAGTCTCGTGAAATGTTTCGTTATTGGACCTAGTAATCACAACGTTGACGGGAGCTTTAGTCTCGTGAAATGTTTCGTTATTGGACCCAGTAATCACAACGTTGACGGGAGCTTTAGTCTCGTGAAATGTTTCGTTATGGGACCTAGTAATCACAACGTTGACGGGAGCTTTAGTCTCGTGAAATGTTTCATGGGACCTAGTAATCACAACGTTGACGGGAGCTTTAGTCTCGTGAAATGTTTCGTTATTGGACCTAGTAATCACAACGTTGACGGGAGCTTTAGTCTCGTGAAATGTTTCGTTATGGGACCTAGTAATCACAACGTTGACGGGAGCTTTAGTCTCGTGAAATGTTTCGTTATTGGACCTAGTAATCACAACGTTGACGGGAGCTTTAGTCTCGTGAAATGTTTCGTTATTGGACCTTGTAATCACAACGTTGACGGGAGCTTTAGTCTCGTGAAATGTTTCGTTATTGGACCCAGTAATCACAACGTTGACGGGAGCTTTAGTCTCGTGAAATGTTTCGTTATGGGACCTAGTAATCACAACGTTGACGGGAGCTTTAGTCTCGTGAAATGTTTCGTTATGGGACCTAGTAATCACAACGTTGACGGGAGCTTTAGTCTCGTGAAATGTTTTGTTATTGGACCTAGTAATCACAACGTTGACGGGAGCTTTAGTCTCGTGAAATGTTTCGTTATGGGACCTAGTAATCACAACGTTGACGGGAGCTTTAGTCTCGTGAAATGTTTCGTTATTGGACCTAGTAATCACAACGTTGACGGGAGCTTTAGTCTCGTGAAATGTTTCGTTATTGGACCTTGTAATCACAACGTAAACGGGAGATTTAGTCTCGTGAAATGCTTCGTTATTGGACCTAGTAATCACAACGTTGACGGGAGCTTTAGTCTCGTGAAATGTTCAGGGTTCCAAAGCAAGCTGCGCCTGCTGAGATAAGGATTACGAAAAACAGTTACAAATTCTATTAATAAAGTCCAAAATATTCTTTAGCAATTTCTTTTTCTTAGTAGCAAACAACTTTTTAAATTTAAGTGCATTAGGTTTTTTCCAATAGTAAGGTGGTAACAACTCAGCTCTTTCTTCTTTGAAAAAATCACAGACAAATAAATAATGGAATTCATCACCTATGTCTTGTGATACACATTTGGTGCAAGTTCTTTCTGACCTCGGGATGTTAAGATAGCGTTCTTTCTGTACAGGCAAATTGTTGTTTAATGTTCTAAACTTCATCATTGAAACACATTGCAGATATGGCAGGTGTGTGACATAGTCTTCACATGCAAAAATATCTTTAAACATTCGATAATTCCAAAACATATTTTTTGTTCAAATTTCTGTAAACCATTTATGGATACACTGGTCATACAAGCTTCTTTTTACTTTCTTTTTAAACCATGTGCTTGAGTATTGAACATTTTCTTGAAAAGTCCAAATGCCAGAGAGACCAATTTCATTTAAGGTTTTTTCAATAAAACATAAATAATTAGATTCAATCATCTTGTTGATATACAATTTATAAGTAAAGCAATACACAATACTTGAAAATTTATTTGTATGAATAGGACTAATCAGTTTATACCAATAGCAAAGTATTCTACATTTCATATTAACATCTAGTGGATATTTTCCAAGTTCACCAAATATCATAGCATTTGGAGTTGATTTTTTTTAGTTTGAGAGAGTTTGTGTGCCTTATTATTATTATGGTGAGCTTATATAGCGCGAACCACAATTAACTGTGCTCTCCGCGCTTTACATATTAATTTCTGCCGTGTGAAATGGAATTTTTTTTACAGACAGACAGACAAACAAACATTTTTTACACACAATATATAACGCATTCACATCGACCAGCAAACCTCAAGCCTGTTAGGCGAGCATTCACCTTTCGCGGCCTTTATTCCAAGTCACACGGGTATTTGATGGAAATTTTTATCTATGCCTATACAATTTTGCCAGGAAAGACCCTTTTGTCAATCGTGGGATCTTTAACGTGCACACCCCAATATAGTGTACACGAAGGGACCTCGGTTTTTCGTCTCATCCAAAAGACTAGCACTTGAACCCACCATCTAGGTTAGGAAAGGGGGGAGAAAATAGCGGCCTGACCCAGGGTCGAACACGCAACCTCTCGATTCCGAGCGCAAGTGCATTACCACTCGGCCACCCAGTGCCTTACTAGCCTCCCCCCCCCACACACACACACACCACTCACCCCCCCCCCCCCCCCTTCGTTTGTACACGCAAGCACAAGATTAAGACCAAGGACGCACGGATGAAAATCCTGTCATCCATGGCAGAGTTTGATGGAATTCGGAAAAACTACAATACCGAGCATGCATCCACCCGAAACGTTTTTCTACTGTCTGAATGGTGCGGGGGGGGGGGGGGGGATTTCACGAAACAAAGCTTGATAATACAAAACACGAGTGTACGTAGGAGTTGCAGCCCACGAATGCACGAGGAAAACAAATAAGGAGCCTATTCCCCAGGGTGTCGCGCCTCATCACCGCGTCCTTGTGTACGCTTCAAAGCCATACATGAGTCTTCATTAATCCACACTCTGACAAACTTGGACAAACTTCTCTGCCCCGAAGACTTTTCTACTGACGACGAACAACTCCTGCGGTCTGCTCTGATCTCTTAATCACTTCTTTTTTTTTTTTATCTCGACAGAACGCAGACACAGCGCTAGGGAGAAACCTAACAAAGTCGAGAAAACATCGATTTTTCCACAAATACATAGAGAAACACCTCCCCTCTCCCTCTCCCTCTCTCTCTCTCTCTCTCTCTCTCTCTCTCTCTCTCTCTCTCTCTCCCCCCCCCCCCCCTTTCATATAAAAAAAAAGTGAAGAAAGACAAATAGTCGCCCTTAGATTCCATCTGGGTAAAACCTAGATGTCTGTAACCTACGTGCTTTTCGGAGACCTCAGTTGCAGATAGCGTTGTCAGATTATTGTGGCATGTTAAGCCTGCTGCGGTGGATTTTCTCTCATTTTTCGTTCTGACGATGTGAAAATGCTCAATCATAGTCATGCCTTTCAGTACATAGAAACAAGCCGATTACACTTCAGACTGTACTCCAGTTCACATCAGCCCTTCAAAGACTAAATGGGTAGTAGAGGCTGGGCTGGAGTAGAGGGAGAGAGGAAGGGGAAGGGGGGAGAGGAGGGGGGGGGGGGTCCGGCATGGTTCAGATGTGATTGTCCTCCATTTCCGTCCGTGGCGAGCTGTCGCCAGCAATCATGGCGAGCTAAGTCTATCCGCTCTTTCTCTCTGGCCACCAAGCTCTTTATCTGACAAGTGAGGCGATGACCTCCCTGTAAAGTGCCGTGGAGGTTGGGTTTTGATCGTGTGTTATGCCAGGAGAGGTCAATATGGGCCCATCGAGGTGTTATTGTTGTGTGTGTGTGTGTGTGTGCGTGTGCGTGTGTGTGTGTGTGTGTGTGTTCAGAATATTTTATTTTGAGTAGCAGAAGTACAAAAATTATTCAAAGAAGCTTACGACCATTACATGCAGTCGACGCGCGGTGTTACACTCGCCATATGGGCTTTTTCCAAAAGCCGATGTTACTAAAAATAGAATGAGTAGTTCTAGGAAATCGTTCACTGGAAGTACTCAATCATTATGCGCTCTATATTCGGTTAACTATATAAAGAGCAAGGGTTCACAAACGGGCGTCGACAGAGCCAATACAGGGGGATACGAAGCTGTATATACCTGTGTGGGTAGCTATTACAGCCCAAAGTAACTTTACAGGGAGGTTCGTTGTTAAAGTGTGTTATGCCAAGCAAGGTCTGTGTGGGACGACATCTGGAGTAGCCATCTCAGGCAACGGGACTGGTCTCTCAGCAGCCTGGATTTTCTGTTTTGAGTCTGCCAGCACAGTCCATTATCATTCATATCAGTACAGCAAGATGGAGACGACCTATACAGCTTGTACTTGTTGGAAAATTCGATGTTCTTACTTCCCCAACTCTGTGCAGTCTAGTCATTGCTACTCTGGTGCGAATTTGTGCTGAGCGTTTAAAAAACGTTGCACCAGAAACGCTATTAAAGAGAGATCGCTTTTTCACGTCTAAAAGTGAAGCCTGGCATACACATTGACGAAATAAAAAACACACGCACACACAAAAAAACCACAACGTAGACAATGTAAAGCAAAAAAAGGGCGGGCCTCAGCTTGGCAAATCTCCAGGGGACGGAACAACGGACATACATTGCTGCAGTTCCAGCTGCTACATTCAGTGCTGTTACCAGTCACCTTCTCCTTTCACTGCTGGAGCTGTGTTCACCGATCTCTCCCCCCCCCCCCCCCCCCCCTACGACTTTGTGTTCTACATCGTGTTTTTGCTGGTCGTGGTATTTGAAAGTCAGCGTCGAGTTGCCCCCAGGCTATTGCTTTGATTCTTCGATTTCAAAAATGTGTTGGAAATCGTCAAAAACCCAGGGTCGCTTCTCCATCTTCTGTTTTGCTTCATGGTCATTAAGATCTTCAAGGTCTATGAGGATCCGTTTTCCCTTGGCAATGCCACTCACGTTCTTCAGTTTGAAAGCAACGGAGGACCGCCATCACATTCACATCTTCAAAACCTTGAGAAGCTTGTTTTGGTTTTATGTAGCATTGATTAATACACTGGCTTTTAAAATCAAAAGCCTTTTACCAAACTACCCCATTTCATCGATAAAATAAAAAGGGGGGAGGGGGAGAAAATATTTATATAAAGCGCGCAAACCTCAATACCATTGTTGCACCCGTATTTCTAAAGCCAGGATCGTTTGACAAGCGGTGACATTATTTTGCCAAGCTAGCTATCATCCACACATCCGTCATAATGATACAGCCACATGTCGGCGGCAGGCACTCGACGTGCACGGTAACGATAGAGAGGAAGTCGTTTGACGGCTGACAAGTCGTGACCTCAACACTCAATGCACACGGCTGTAGCAGCCAGTAGCACCGCCAGCAGCTATCACGGTGTGTTGTGGACACAGGTGTCAAACAGCGGCACTCGTCACGGCTGTAGCAGCCAGTAGCACCGCCAGCAGCTATCACGGTGTGTTGTGGACACAGGTGTCAAACAGCGGCACTCGTCACGGTCTGGTGGGCAACAGGATGAGGACAACGCATCCTGCCTTGCAGAACATATTAAAAGGAATACTATTGATATGAAACTGAAGAGCTGGTCCGACAACGTCAAAGAATGGACGCAGATGAGCTTCCCTGACCTCCTGTCGATGGCCCCCAACAGATCTGCCTGGAGAAGAGTTTCTGCCCCCTCAGCCCTCATGTCCCCTTGACGATTGTCCCAGTCAGGGGACTGATGATGATGATGATGATGATGATGATGATGATGATGATGATGATGATGATGATGATGATGATGATGATGATGATGATTGATATGACCGTTTGGGGGGAGCTTCTGGCAAATTTAACACATTTGAAGAATCTGGGGAATCCACTGTGCCTTAACCTGGACGCACGCGACACGAATTGTTTGAAAAAGCACTAAAGTATGGTAACTGATTAAATCAAAGTGAGTGAATGCGCTTAAGGGCGCTATTTCTCTCCGGTGTTTGAAATTTAAATAAAAGTAGTCCAGAGTCGCCACCTGGCGGCAACACAGCTCGCCATCTGTGACGCGACCGCCTAGTAACCGCTTCACGGAAACAAACAGTGGATGATACCCAACCCAACGCTCACGAAGAGTGCTCTTCCTTTGCTTGTTTTACATGTGTTTCATATCAACAGATCATCATGCCACATTCTGACTAAATTATTCTGATGAAATGTGAATAATCCCTCGTCCGGTTCCAAACCGGACTGACGATCTAACAGCGAACGACAAGACCAACAAGAAGAAGACCGACAGACAGACAGACAGACAGACAGACAGACAGACAGACAGACAGACAGACAGACAGACAGACAGACGGGCAGACAGACGGACGGACAGACAGACAGACAGACAAATTGCCAGACAGACAGACAGACAGTCAGACAAACAGACGGGCAGACAGACAGACAGACAGACAGACAGACAGACAGACAGTCATACAGTCAGACGTACAGACAGACAGACAGACAGACAGACAAACAAACAGACAGACAGACAGACAGTCGGACAGACAGACGGGCAGACAGACAGACAGACAGACAGACAGACAGACAGACAGACAGACAGACAGACAAACAGACAGACAGACAGACAGACAGACAGACAGACAGACAGACAGACAGACAGACAGACAGACAGACAGACAGTGACAGAGAACCCACTAAAGAACCGCCCTGATATGGCCCTTCATGGTCGGCTGGGCGTTAAGCAAACAAACAAACAAAAAACCCACTACAGATCGGCTCACTGTTCCGAAAAAAACATCAATCATACAATCTCAACAAATACGTTTGCTATCTAATATAAATCTGTGAATCTGATGGAACAACGCCATGTTTTCAATTAGCGACTTGTCCCCAAGGGTGTGACCCCAGTGTGACTGGACAATCATTTCCGTCCACTGACCGTGCCTATAACGGCTTCCTGCACAGACCTTCTCACCATCTCCCCTCTCTTTAACCCCGTAAATACACAATTATCTTGCCTTATCTCCATTTCTCTTGTTCACCTTTGCCCCCAGCGTCCACTCACCCTGCCCCTTTGTTTGCGACATGATATAGCTAAGTTATAAGAGCAGATCTGAACACAGGTTCCATTGTTCTAAAATTATTTTCAATACAAAAACAGACGTAGAAACAAGAACTGGCGCTTAAGCTACTCTTACACTGTGCCGAATTGCCCTTGCGAATAGCATTTTCCAATAATTCACAATGATCGGGACATGGTCGCAAGACTTTCGTAAATGTTCTTAACTATTCCTTACAATTTGTCTCTTGTTTTGAACATAGCAACTTGCTCCTAATATTCGCAAGGAAGTCATATTGCTAATTTTTTCGCAACGTACTCGTTAGTACTCGCACGACATTTGTAATCATCGCAATGTATTCGTGGCGCTAGCAAGCCATTCGCAACCATTCGTTATGCCTGTCTTTCTTTCTTTCTTTATTTGGTGTTTAACGTCGTTTTCAACCACGAAGGTCATATCGCGACGGATGCCTGTCTTTACATTGTGCCGAATATCCTTGCGAATATGAACATGTTGTATTCGGCAAAAAATAGACACATGGACACGAATAATATAGAAAATTGGAAGCCTTACCAATCCTTGCGAATGTCTTACGAATGGTTGCGAGTGCTTGCGAATGTGTTCCGATCATTGAGAATACATACGCATCAAAATCGCCGTTTAGTTGCAAGACGTTTGCAAGATATTCTTACTGTTTTTAAAACATTCGCAAGCAATTGCAGTCACTCGCAAGCATTCGTAAGGCTTTCGCAACATTCTTATGAATTGGGAAGAAATGGTCAAAACATTCCTGAGAAATTCGTAATGAATTCGCAACCATTCGCAAGATGTTGGCAAAATGTGCACGAATAAAATCCTTACGAATGCTTGCGAGCGCTACGCATACCTTTACGATGATTACGAATGGTTTGCGAATACTTACGAGTACGTTGCGAAACATTCAGAATATGATTTCCTTGCGAATATTAGGAGCATGTTGCTAATGTTCCCAAACAGAGACGAATGGTGGCGAATGGTTAAGAACATTTACGAATGTCTTGCGACCATGTCCCGATCATTACGAGTTATTGGCGAATTCTATTCGCAAGGGCAATTCGCCAGAGTGTAAGAGCAACATTACGAACAATGCGAATTGCATACTCGTTTTATTCGTAAAATGATTGCAAGCACTCGCAACACCACTCGCAGCGTTCGTAATAGATCCGTATATATATATGGATTCGTATACAATCGCAATGATCGGTAGACATTCACAAGCAGTCGCAACCATTCGTATGACATTCGCAAGGATTCGTAAGCCTTCGATTTTTCTCTGTTTTTTCCTGTTCATTCGTCTCTTTTTTGGCCGAATACAACATTTTCATATTCGTAAGGATATTCGGCACAGTGTAAGACAGGCTTTACAGAAAGTAATCCTCTCTCGCCTACTAATAGGAGGTTTAATTTTTCACTTAGATTTCCACGTTTTCATGTTTCAAACAAAAAGCTTGGACAATACGGGCACCGGCGTGGATGGCGGCTTCAACCCACCGTAACTCGCTCCGTCCACGTGCCTATAATGGCCTTGGTTGAGCTTGAAACATCAGACAAACCCCAAGTCACTGAGATGAATTGATGCGCCAAGGTCACTCGTGAAATCTGTTACAGTGCAGATATAACGGGCAGAAGACCAATATAATTTGATGTAACAACATCAACACACAGCTCAGAAGACAGAGTAACAGGGCTCCTCACAGATGCTCTACGTAGACGGTCCCAGGACCCGTATGCATAGTTTTTAGGGGGTCCAATGAACCCCTCAGCGTAACTTTAGGGGGTCCAATGAACCCCTCACCGTAACTTTAGGGGGTCCAATGGTCCCCTCAGCGTAACTTTAGAGGGTCCAAAGAACCCCTCAGCGTAACTTTAGAGGGTCCAATGAACCCCTCAGCGTAACTTTAGAGGGTCCAATGAACCCCTTAGCGTAACTTTAGGGGGTCCAATGAACCCTTCAGCGTAACTTTAGAGGATCCAAAATCCAGGAGTACCTTTGGAGTTTCACAAAAGCGTTATTTGCCAAATCTGCTACAATTACTCCGAAAATTGTCTCGTCTTCGAACTCCAGCCAAGTGTACTTGCTCCTTTTTTTTCTGTACGGAAACTAGTAGACGTTTAATTGGATTGGATTGGATTGGATTGGATAAGATTTATAGTCCAGTGAGGTTACCCTCATGGAAATTCGGGCTGCTTTCTCCCTGGGGAAAGCGAGCTGCCATATATACGGCGCTACCCATATTTTTTTTTCCTGCATGCGTGTATTCATGTTTCCTGAGACTTAATGCCGTGTGAGATGGAATTTTTTTACTTAATTCCAAGTCCCACGGGTATTTGATGGACATTTTTATCTATGCCTATACAATTTTGCCAGGAAAGACCCTTTTGTCAATCGTGGGATCTTTAACGTGCACACCCCAATGTAGTGTACACGAAGGGACCTCGGTTTTTCGTCTCATCCGAAAGACTAGCACTTGAACCCACCACCTAGGTTAGGAAAGGGGGGAGAAAATTGCGGCCTGACCCAGGCCTGAACACGCAACCTCTCGCTTCCGAGCGCAAGTGCGTTACCACTCGGCCACCCAGTCCCTTCAATACCGACGGTACGCACGATAACACAAATTAAGTGCGTCCAGGGATGACCCGCTTTATTAAGTGTATTCAAGTTTAGTGCGTCGGGGGACCCCTCCATGTATTTCTAGAACGCTTGTTTGGCCTAAAGAGCGTATTGGGCGCAGGGACGGACAGCTTGGGGAGCCGGACGGACAGCTTGGGGAGCCGGACGGACAGCCACAAAAAGCATCACGTCCTGCGGTGCCGACTAAACGTGAGAACCAACATCCATTACAGCAACAAAACTGAAATTCAAACACTGCACCTAGCCAACATGGACAAGAAGAAGCACTCTCCACAAGCTGTCATTTGCACTGCAATAAATTGAGTGAGAAGATGACAACATCTATCCCAGCTCTCTCATACAAAGCCCGAGGAATCAATAAGAGGAAATTGGAAATTGCTTTGGAGAACCCCATTTTCTGATGGGATGATTTGAACGAGAGCAGCCCGTGATCCTTCACTGCGCCCCGCTTAGTGCAGCTCGTCGCGTTACACAAGTAGGAATTATCGTGTAACCAGAGTCTTTAGTGCAGCTCGTCTCGCTACAGAAGTAGGAATTATCGTGTAACCAGATTCTTACTCGTTTGGGAACAGCACGACATTATTATGTAACCAGTTGTTTACTCATTTGGGAACAGATGTCATCAATTTCATACTCTTGAGGGAACGGAACGAGTTTCTTACACTTGTGGGAACAGCATGGCATTATTATGTAACCAGTTGTTTGTTCATCTCTGAACAGATGTCATCAATTTCTCACGCTTGAGGGAACAGAATGAGTTTCTTACTCTTCTGGGAACGGAATCAGTTCCTTACTTGTCTTGGAACAGAATGAGGAAAAATGACGTTAACTGTGTCTTACTCTTGTGGGAACAGAAATTGAAATTATATATGTAACCAATTTCCTGCTCGTCAACGAAAAGAAGTGGGAATGAATACGTTACCAACTCCGTACTCGTCTTTAAACAGGAGTAAGAATGATCGTTTTAACTCATTTTGTACTCGTCTGGTAACAACAGTATGAATTATTGTGTGACCAGTTTCTTACTCTCGCTGTGAATACGAGTAGAAACTATTGGGTAAGAGTGGGAAATCCTCTCGGAACAGAGAAAGAATTATCGCGTGACCAGCCTCTTACTCGTCTGGGAACAAAACTATAGGAGTTGTCGAATGATATTTATCCTACATACGTGAGAGAGACACTCGTGAGATAATAATCGTTCAAATCACACGTGTGTATATCATGTAAATGAGGCCATGTCAAGCAAGTCTGGCAGGGACCTGTTTTTCCTCCGCTTAGGATGTCAAAGTCACCAAGACAAACGTCATTATAGAAAAAAATTGCGCTCGCTAATTACCCTCGATGAATTTTTAGAACTAACACGTCACGCCACACTTTCAGAGTGACGTTTCTTTATTTTGACGTAATAGATTGCACGAGGCTTTACAAGAGATCGAGGTTCCAAAACAAGCGTCTTCCATTTTTATCTGCCTCGACTGCTGGACATTTTCGGTAAAATACACGTAAGTACAGTATGTAGGATAAACAGAATACTACATGGCTTGCTTTTTCGTACCAGATTACACTCGTTGCTTTTTCAAATAGCGAGCAGCTCGCTTTTGCTCGCAGTTCAATATTTAAAAAAGCAACTCGTGTAAATCTGGTACGAAACAGCAAGCCATGTAGTATTCTCTATATAATACATCTGGGTATTACAGAAGTCCGAGAAAGAGAAGTAGGAACGATCATACGTAAACAAATGTTTAACCCATCTTGGCACAGACATAACATTAAACTCAAGTCAAAAAGTTTTGCAACTTTAGTAAAACAATACACCAATTGTTTTTCTGTTGAATTATGGAGCTTTTAAGTTTCAATGCAATCAAAACGTGTGCATTGAATTTCCAGTGACTAGAGTCTGACGTTCTCGGTTTTTCGAGCAAAACACAAATAAAGCTCAGATAACAGTCGGTGCTTACTCTGAAACGTGTTGGTGGTAAATGTCAGTGACCTGCCAAACAAAATAAGATATATGACACCAAGTGCCAAACAAATATTAAGTGAGGTTGCATGTGCAGCGTTGTCGTTGAATGTTACTGCTGCTTACCGTTAACATGCTTGGTTATTCTGCTGGTCGCAAATGCCGTGCATACAGGAACATCAAAAAGTACGTACTTTGTGTAAAGCGTCAGCACAATGCGGTTTAAAGTGTGAAAGCAATGCGCCTAGCAATTACTGAAAATATTAATCTGCCGTTTTTGCCGCATTACACACTAAAAAAATCATCTTCTGAAAAGAACGGCATGAAAGATGTTTGGTGGCTTGTTGACATTCCAGCTTGTTTGTTGGTCCGAGGGGATGATATCGTCTTCGGTTTCATCTTTATCGACCAAGGTCTTTTATTTTTACCTACAATTTTGTGACAATGCTTCGTGAAGTACAATTCGCGAAAACGACTTGGCCCCGTAATGTGAGGCTTGACAGAGAGGGCAGACCTGACACTAACAAGGTGAAACATTAGCACACTCAACCGCTGGGAAAAGGGAAAGAAGGATTCTAACTGAATTAGCAGGTTAACTTTTCGCCAGGATCGCGGGTAGAAGAGAGTATGGGGGAGGGGGCGTCTTGGAGCATGCTGGGAACATTCGTCTGTTGAAGGTAATATTTGTACAGTCTTGGTGGATGCTAGGAACATTCGTCTGTTGAAGATAATCTTTCTAAAGTCTTGGTACAAGCTAGGAACATTCGTCTGTTCGAGATAATCTTTGTGAAGTCTTGATACATGCTAAGAACATTCGTCTGTTGAAGATAATCTTTGAAAAGTCTTGGTACATGCTAGGAACATTCGTCTATTGAAGATTCTCTTTGAAAAGTCTTGGTACATGCTAGGAACATTCATCTATTGAAGATACTCTTTGAAAAGTCTTGGTACATGCTAGGAACATTCGTTTATTGAAGATACTCTTTGAAAAGTCTTGGTACATACAAGGAACATTCGTCTGTTGAAGATAATCTTTCTAAAGTCTTGATACATGCTAAGAACATTCGTCTGTTGAAGATAATCTTTCTAAAGTCTTGGTGGATGCTGGGAACATTCGTCTGTTGAAGATAATCTTTCTAAAGTCTTGGTGGATGCTAGGAACATTCGTCTGTTGAAGATAATCTTTCTAAAGTCTTGGTGGATGCTAGGAACATTCGTCTGTTGAAGATAATCTTTCTAAAGTCTTGGTGGATGCTAGGAACATTCGTCTGTTAAAGATAATCTTTCTAAAGTCTTGGTGGATGCTATGAACATTAGTCAGTTGAAGATAATCTTTCTAAAGTCTTGGTGGATGCTATGAACATTCGTCTGTTAAAGATAATCTTTCTAAAGTCTTGGTGGATGCTATGAACATTCGTCTGTTGAAGATAATCTTTCTAAAGTCTTGGTGGATGCTAGGAACATTCGTCTGTTAAAGATAATCTTTCTAAAGTCTTGGTGGACGCTATGAACATTCGTCTGTTGAAGATAATCGTTCTAAAGTCTTGGTGGATGCTAGGAACATTCGTCTGTTGAAGATAATCTTTCTAAAGTCTTGGTGGATGCTATGAACATTCGTCTGTTGAAGATAATCTTTTTAAAGTCTTGGTGGATGCTATGAACATTCGTCTGTTGAAGATAATCTTTCTAAAGTCTTGGTGGATGCTATGAACATTCGTCTGTTGAAGATAATCTTTCTAAAGTCTTGGTGCATGCTAGGAACATTCGTCTGTTGAAGATAATCTTTCTAAAGTCTTGGTGGATGCCAGGAACATTCGTCTGTTGAAGATAATCTTTCTAAAGTCTTGGTGCATGCTAGGAACATTCGTCTGTTGAAGATAATCGTTCTAAAGTCTTGGTGGATGCTATGAACATTCGTCTGTTGAAGATAATCTTTCTAAAGTCTTGGTGGATGCTATGAACATTCGTCTGTTGAAGATAATCTTTCTAAAGTCTTGGTGGATGCTATGAACATTCGTCTGTTGAAGATACTCTTTCTAAAGTCTTGGTGGATGCAATGAACATTCGTCTGTTGAAGATAATCTTTCTAAAGTCTTGGTGCATGCTAGGAACATTCGTCTGTTGAAGATAATCTTTCTAAAGTCTTGGTGGATGCTAGGAACATTCGTCTGTTGAAGATAATCTTTCTAAAGTCTTGGTGGATGCTATGAACATTCGTCTGTTGAAGATAATCTTTCTAAAGTCTTGGTGGATGCTAGGAACATTCGTCTGTTGAAGGTAATCTTTCTAAAGTCTTTTGGAAACATGCGGCCATCCGTCGAGTGCACCTTCCAGAACAAGCGTGTGGCTTTGTTATAAACCAGTTGAGAAATGCATATAGATATATACACACGCATCATGATTTCATCTGTGAAGTCCAAACCGAGCAGACATCAATAAGGCACCGCGCGCCAGGCAACGTCCATCTTCCTTTCAGAACAGACATCAATAAGGCACCGCGCGCCAGGCAACCTTCATCGTCCTTTCAGAACAGACATCAATAAGGCACCGCGCGCCAGGCAACCTTCATCGTCCTTTCAGAACAGACATCAATAAGGCGCCGCGAGGCAACGTTATCTTCCTTTCAGAACAGCTGATGTAGGCCTATTGCTCTGCTCTCACATCGATGCAATCATTCGTCCAAACTACCTTTTTTCTTGTTGGGGGGGGGGGGGTGGGGGGGGCGGTGTGTTGGGGGCCAGGTTTCTATTCCTAGATGTCGTGTTTACCTCCTTTACACGACCACTGACAGCCCAATATACCATGACAGCACTTTTTTGACGTAGCGAGCGCAAGTCTTTTTTTCTTGCAGAATTGTCATATTCTTTCAATTTGGAAAAGAAGTTCTCTGCTCTCGTCTGTATTTCATCAAAAACCTAAAGATGAAGTTTTGATGTTTTGTTTGTTACTTGTTTGTTCATTTGTTGCAGATATCACTATAGTCACTTTGTGAAATGAATCGATTTGTTAAGGTACACTTTAGTCACTTTGTTTAATGAATCGATTTGTTAAGGTACACTATAGTCACTTTGTGAAATGAATCGATTTGTTAAGGTACACTATAGTCACTTTGTTTAATGAATCGATTTGTTAAGGTACACTATAGTCACTTTGTTTAATGAATCGATTTGTTAAGGTACACTATAGTCACTTTGTTTAATGAATCGATTTGTTAAGGTACACTATAGTCACTTTGTGAAATGAATCGATTTGTTAAGGTACACTATAGTCACTTTGTGAAATGAATCGATTTGTTAAGGTACACTATAGTCACTTTGTGAAATGAATCGATTTGTTAATGTACACTATAGTCACTTTGTGAAATGAATCGATTTGTTAAGGTACACTATAGTCACTTTGTTTAATGAATCGATTTGTTAAGGTACACTATAGTCACTTTGTTTAATGAATCGATTTGTTAAGGTACACTATAGTCACTTTGTTTAATGAATCGATTTGTTAAGGTACACTATAGTCACTTTGTGAAATGAATCGATTTGTTAAGGTACACTATAGTCACTTTGTGAAATGAATCGATTTGTTAAGGTACACTATAGTCACTTTGTGAAATGAATCTATTTGTTAAGGTACACTATAGTCACTTTGTTTATAAATGAATCGATTTGTTAAGGTACACTATAGTCACTTTGTGAAATGAATCGATTTGTTAAGGTACACTATAGTCACTTTGTGAAATGAATCGATTTGTTAAGGTACACTACAGTCACTTTGTGAAATGAATCGATTTGTTAAGGTACACTATAGTCACTTTGTGAAATGAATCGATTTGTTAAGGTACACTATAGTCACTTTGTGAAATGAATCGATTTGTTAAGGTACACTATAGTCACTTTGTGAAATGAATCGATTTGTTAAGGTACACTATAGTCACTTTGTGAAATGAATCGATTTGTTAAGGTACACTTTAGTCATTTTGTTTAATGAATCGATTTGTTAAGGTACACTATAGTCACTTTGTGAAATGAATCGATTTGTTAAGGTACACTATAGTCACTTTGTGAAATGAATCGATTTGTTAAGGTACACTATAGTCACTTTGTGAAATTAATCTATTTGTTAAGGTACACTATAGTCACTTTGTTTATAAATGAATCGATTTGTTAAGGTACACTATAGTCACTTTGTGAAATGAATCGATTTGTTAAGGTACACTATAGTCACTTTGTGAAATGAATCGATTTGTTAGGGTACACTATAGTCACTTTGTGAAATGAATCGATTTGTTAAGGTACACTATAGTCACTTTGTGAAATGAATCGATTTGTTAAGGTACACTATAGTCACTTTGTGAAATGAATCGATTTGTTAATGTACACTAGGCCAAAAAACAAAAAGGTGTGGTTACGGTAACATAGCCAAAACAAATAGGGTAGGTAGGTAGGCAATCCCTTTTTTTTTTAAACTTTTTTTTCTAATGTGTACAAATTAAACCTACTTGACAGGGAAATAAGTGTGCGACACGGGCGCTTTCGCTTTCAATTTCATTGCGTTTTTTGCACTCGGTTTGTTTTTGTTGTTGTTTTTTTTGACAAATGTAATAAAAAGTTATAGGATCGGCCCCTAAAAATAGGGTAGGTCGGGTTACTGTAACCACACCTATTTTTTTTTTAGGCCCTATAGTCACTTTGTGAAATGAATCGATTTATTAAGGCACACTATAGTCACTTTGTGAAATGAATCGATTTGTTAAGGCACACTATAGTCACTTTGTGAAATGAATCGATTTGTTTAAGGCACACTATAGTCACTTTGTGAAATGAATCGATTTCTTAAGGTATACTATTAGTCACTTTGTTTAAAGAATCGATTTGTTAAGGTACACTACAGTCACTTAATGAAATGAATCGATTTGTTAAGGTACACTATAGTCACTTTGTGAAATGAATCGATTTGTTAGGGTACACTATAGTCACTTTGTGAAATGAATCGATTTGTTAAGGTACACTATTGTCACTTTGTGAAATGAATCGATTTGTTAAGGTACACTTTAGTCACTTTGTTTAATGAATCGATTTGTTAAGGTACACTAAAGTCACTTTGTGAAATGAATCGATTTGTTAAGGTACACTATAGTCACTTTGTGAAATGAATCGATTTCTTAAGGTATACTATAGTCACTTTGTTTAAAGAATCGATTTGTTAAGGTACACTACAGTCACTTAATGAAATGAATCGATTTGTTAAGGTACACTATAGTCACTTTGTGAAATGAATCGATTTGTTAAGGTACACTATAGTCACTTTGTGAAATGAATCGATTTGTTAAGGTACACTATAGTCACTTTGTGAAATGAATTAATCAAAACGTTCTCACTCTGCACCGGACGCAATGGTCAGGATGCTGATTGTTGGTCAGTGTGCAAGTGGGAGAATGGTGTCATCCTATGTACGGGCGGGAAGGACCGTGCCTTTATGGTCAGCGGGTTGCATTGACAGACAGACAACAGAACTCACCAAAAGAGGCGGCGAATCGTGCGACGAAGACCACCAACAGGTAGACCATTTCCGCAGGACGAAGGCACGATGTCATCATGGCTAACACAAGACAGTAGTTTTCACTGTGATGTGTTTCACGGTGTCGGCACTGTGAACGATGTCCGTCCCCTTCTGTAAGGTTTCACTCCGTCAGTGACGTGTTTGTTGACATTAACACTGCCGTAAGGTTTCATTCAGTCAGTGACGTGTTTGTTGACATTAACACTGCTGTAAGGTTTCACTCAGTCAGTGACGTGTTTGTTGACATTAACACTGCTGTAAGGTTTCATTCAGTCAGTGACGTGTTTGTTGACATTAACACTGCTGTAAGGTTTCACTCCGTCAGTGACGTGTTTGTTGACATTAACACTGCCGTAAGGTTTCATTCAGTCAGTGACGTGTTTGTTGACATTAACACTGCTGTAAGGTTTCACTCAGTCAGTGACGTGTTTGTTGACATTAACACTGCTGTAAGGTATCACTCCGTCAGTGACGTGTTTGTTGACATTAACACTGCTGTAAGGTTTCACTCAGTCAGTGACGTGTTTGTTGACATTAACACTGCTGTAAGGTTTCACTCAGTCAGTGACGTGTTTGTTGACATTAACACTGCTGTAAGGTTTCACTCAGTCAGTGACGTGTTTGTTGACATTAACACTGCTGTAAGGTTTCACTCAGTCAGTGACGTGTTTGTTGACATTAACACTGCTGTAAGGTTTCACTCAGTCAGTGACGTGTTTGTTGACATTAACACTGCTGTAAGGCTTCACTCCGTCAGTGACGTGTTTGTTGACATTAACACTGCTGTAAGGTTTCACTCAGTCAGTGACGTGTTTGTTGACATTAACACTGCTGTAAGGTTTCACTCAGTCAGTGACGTGTTTGTTGACATTAACACTGCTGTAAGATCTCACTCCGTCCGTGACGTGTTTGTTGACATTAACACTGCTGTAAGATCTCACTCCGTCCGTGGCGTGTTTGATGACACAATAACTGCTGTAAGGTTTTATTCCGCCAGTGACGTTTTTGTTGACACTTCCCCTGGTGTCAGGTTCACAACCACTGATGTATTTGCAAGGTTTCACTCGTGACTTCATAGCTGCTAACGCTAAACTCAGTCAGTGTGTGGTGCTCTGTTGTTGTTTTCATCAGCCACGGGCGTGTAGTGCATTTTACTTCAACCATACTCCTCGGTTTTTGTCACAGTGTAAGGTTTTGCCGGACAAATGGCACGCTGAATCCCTGAAACAGAGCAAAAAGTGTACAGAGCAAAGCCAAGCATCAGACAAAGCCAAGCATCAGACACAGCCAAGCATCAGACACAGCCAAGCATCAGACAAAGCCAAGCATCAGACAAAGCCAAGCATCAGACACAGCCAAGCATCAGACACAGCCAAGCATCAGACAAAGCCAAGCATCAGACAAAGCCAAGCATCAGACAAAGCCAAGCATCAGACACAGTCTCTCAGGTAGGCTAGGGAAAAAAGGCAATCAGATAAAATTACCTGCGGAACATCAAAGACGCTCGATGGAAAGAGGATCGGGTTTAAGCCTCGTATTGATGACGAGGCTGTCTACACTTGAAAATTGCGACAATGCAGCTCCATTTAAAGTCTTTACTCTTCAATATTTGCACTGGTGGCAGTAATCACCAAAGCGACGGAGCACAGGGTCATAATTACTATTAAGCAAATAGGCGATGTTACAATAGGCGATGTTACAATAGGCGATGTTACAATAGGCGATGTTACAATAGGCGATGTTACAATAGGCGATGTTACAATAGGCGATGTTACAATAGGCGATGTTACAATAGGCGATGTTACAATAGGCGATGTTACAATAGGCGATGTTACAATAGGCGATGTTACAATAGGCGATGTTACAATAGGCGATGTTACAATAGGCGATGTTACAATAGGCGATGTTACAATAGGCGATGTTACAATAGGCGATGTTACAATAGGCGATGTTACAATAGGCGATGTTACAATAGGCGATGTTACAATAGGCGATGTTACAATAGGCGATGTTACAATAGGCGATGTTACAATAGGCGATGTTACAATAGGCGATGTTACAATAGGCGATGTTACAATAGGCGATGTTACAATAGGCGATGTTACAATAGGCGATGTTACAATAGGCGATGTTACAATAGGCGATGTTACAATAGGCGATGTTACAATAGGCGATGTTACAATAGGCGATGTTACAATAGGCGATGTTACAATAGGCGATGTTACAATAGGCGATGTTACAATAGGCGATGTTACAATAGGCGATGTTACAATAGGCGATGTTACAATAGGCGATGTTACAATAGGCGATGTTACAATAGGCGATGTTACAATAGGCGATGTTACAATAGGCGATGTTACAATAGGCGATGTTACAATAGGCGATGTTACAATAGGCGATGTTACAATAGGCGATGTTACAATAGGCGATGTTACAATAGGCGATGTTGGAAATAGCTGTGTCGGGTTTGCATGGGTTGTGGAAGAGTGAATACTCCTGCTTTTAATGAGTCAAACTTGCCCACGTGACATGTTTGGCCAGTCACTAGCGAGGGGTGTGTCTGAAACACGTAGACAAGGAGCACGTGTTGAAAGTTTGCCTCACTAACAAATGTGAAAAACGTGAGATTTGTAGAACCTTCTACATTCTGTCTGTGCAGGACAAACGAAACTAAGTTTAAGCATGGATACTTCCATGTAAACTGAAACAAGTCGCGTAAGGCGAAATTACTACATTTAGTCAAGCTGTGGAACTCACAGAATGAAATTGAACGTAGTCCGCCGCTAGTGCAAAAGGCAGTGAAAGTGACGAGCCTGTTTGGCGCGGTTGCCGTTGCGCTGTGCTTCATAGCACGCTTTACTGTACCTCTCTTCGTTTTAACTTTCTGAGCGTGTTTTTAATCCAAACATATATCATATCTATATGTTTTTGGAATCAGGAACCGACAAGGAATAAGATAAAAGTGTTTTTAAATTGAATTCGAAAATTTAATTTTGATCATAATTTTTAATTTTGTTAATTTTCAGAGCTTGTTTTTAATCCAAATATAACATATTTATATGTTTTTGGAATCAGAACATGATGAAGAATAAGATGAACGTAAATTTGGATCGTTTTATAAAACAAATATGTTTTTTACAATTTTCAGATTTTTAATGACCAAAGTCATTAATTAATTTTTAAGCCACCAAGCTGAAATGCAATACCGAAGTTCGGCCTTCGTCGAAGATTGCTTGGCCAAAATGTCAATCAATTTGATTGAAAAATGAGGGTGTGACAGTGCCGCCTCAACTTTTACAAAAAGCCGGATATGACGTAATCAAAGACATTTATCGAAAAAATGAAAACAAAAGTCTGGGGATATCATACCCAGGAACTCTCATATCAAATTTCATAAAGATCGGTCCAGTAGTTTACTCTGAATCGCTCTACACACACACACACACACACACACACACACACACACACACACACACACACACACACACACACACACACACACACACACACACACACACCACGACCCTCGTCTCGATTCCCCCTCTATGTTAAAACATTTAGTCAAAACTTGACTAAATGTAAAAAGGAAACAACCTCGCATTGGTACAGGACAGTCATATAGGTAGCAAGGACAATAAAATAAAACCTAACCAAGTGAACTCGATTCTCTGTCAAGTGCGTAGGATTACTTAACTTAACTGCTTGTTGTTGTGGTTTTTAACTCCAAACTTGTTTTTGTACTCTGCTCTCTCTAGGGATATGGCCATTTTGCTGAGGACAGATATGTCAATCTCAAAGAGGACGCCCACGTAGTGTCCCTGTTCTGTGTCGCGGTGAAGTTATTCCGAGAGAAAGCGACACCGACCTCGATTTTTGTGTGGGTAAAGAACTGGAATGAATTTGCCTACCTGTGTGCCTTGAAGCAATATATGTGTGAATTGTTGTTTGTGTATTTCTATGCACGTTTGCGCGCGAGCTTCTATATATGTATTTGTGTGCGTGTGTGTGTGTGTGTGTGTGTGAGTGTGTGTGTGCGTGCGTGTGTGCAAAAAAAAATAATCCCTGCGCTTAGAACTGTACCCACGGAATACGCGCGATATAAGCCTCATATTGATTGATGTGTGTGTGTGCATGCGTGTGCGTGCGTATGTGTGTGTGTGTGTGGCGTGCGTGAATGCATGAAGGTGTATGTTATGTGTCTGTATCTTACGCTGAAGCACGTATACCCACTGACAAACAAACAACCCTGCTGACATCGAAGTGGAGATGAATCGAATCATACAAATACAATTGGAGTAGTTCGTTAGTTTACTAACATACGCAACACGTACTCGCGAACAAAAAACCACATACATTCCTTGACAATAAACCTTACAGATATACCCATCAGCGTATATGTAGCTCCGAAAACTAAGGCATGAGCCTTTTGATAATACAAAGCCTTGTTAATTGCTTGACTCTAAGCATAGACTTACGCTACCATCGGTATCAACAACATAGTATAACAGTCCAAATCACACCTCTCAAGAAAATAGAAGTCCTCACTGTCAAATTGGCCAGTAATTTCAATGTGAAAAGTCTTGGTGGTTAATCAGTGAAACTTACTGAAACCCTTCTTCCCTCTCACCTTTTTGTACTGACTGAGTGAATTGTTTGCAGCAACCGACAAAAACGCACTTCCGCCTGTTGGGCATTACCCCCCCCCCCCCCCCCAACTCGCCTGCTGTTGGGCATTAAAACCTCCCCCACCTGCTGGAACTACATGTGTCGGGAATTATTTGTGAGCACGTGCAAAACGGGTTCGGCGTGCACCCAACACGAATCGGTGCCACTAAAATCTTCGACAACCAATCTGAAGAAAAGAACCATATTTAGATCAGTTTTCATTATGTTCTAGCTCCCCACAACTTCCCCTCTCTCTGTCTGTCTCTCTGTCTGCCTGTCTGTCTCCCCCCTTCTCTCTCTCTCTCTCTCTCTCTCTCTCTCTCTCTCTCTCTCTCTCTCTCTCTCTCTCTCTCTCTCTCTCTCTCTCTCTCTCTCTCTCTCTGAAAAAATAAAAATTCATGTATAATGGGTTGTATATGTCGATAATGGACAAGTTGGAAGATTTGGCTGCATCCCTTTGTACGGTTTTGAATCTGAAACACTCTCTCTCTCTCTCTCTCTCTCTCTCTCTCTCTCTCTCTCTCTCTCTCTCTCTCTCTCTCTCTCTCTCTCTCTCTTATCCTTCCGTAATACAGTTTTCGAGTTCTCTCTCTCTCTCTCTCTCTCTCTCTCTCTCTCTCTCTCTCTCTCTCTCTCTCTCTCTCTCTCTCTCTCTGAAAAAATAAAAATTCATGTATAATGGGTTGTATATGTCGATAATGGACAAGTTGGAAGATTCGGCTGCATCCCTTTGTACGGTTTTGAATCTGAAACTCTCTCTCTCTCTCTCTCTCTCTCTCTCTCTCTCTCTCTCTCTCTCTCTCTCTCTCTCTCTCTCTCTCTCTCTCTCTCTCTCTGTTTCTCGCTCGCTCTCGTGCTCTCTCTCCTCCTTATTTATTAATCACAGTCTTTGTTGAAATATGAAGTTATAGGTATGGTTCTACTTAGTAACTTCCACATTACTACGCATTGCTTCATTGAAACCAAGTTTAGCATTTTCAGGGTGATTTGCCTGGAAATCACTTCCACACACAATTAAAGCCTTTGCACAACAAAAACTTTCAATGGGCAGTGGCAAAAACACATTATCTGCGCAGAAAGTAAACATTGAAGTGATTTATATCTTAACATCAAAATGACTGTTGTAGATAAAAATGAAAAACAAAAGAATTCTGAATGATTGACTCTTTGCTTCTCAAATTCACTTTTGATCAAGGCATAAATGCATCATAACCTTGTATGCTCTTTTTTCCTCGCCATGCCTTGTTATTGTTGCAGTTACTGTTAATGTTACACTAATTTTAATCGTCTTGCCCTTTAACATTCGGCGGTTGATTGTAGTAGTGAATATGTATTGCATTGGCTGTTCTATGCGCATCATTGTGGGCATTCTCACTCTGCACTCATTTGATTGTCTGTCTGTCTGTCTGTCTGTCTGTCTGTCTGTCTGTCTGTCTGTCTGTCTGTCTGTCTGTCTGTCTTTTGGTTTTGCTTATAACTATGTACATGTATCAAAAATGTATAACTGAACTATTACCCTATTTATCTGTGTGTTTGAAAGAGTTTGCAAATCTAAGCTTGTGACTAAAATATCCATCCTAATGCATTCAAGATCAATCATAAATCAATCTCTCTCTTTGTTACACCTATACTTTTTCTCATCTGCAGCCAAACAAAAACGTGAAGTAAAATGTTACCTGCAGTTTGACGGGTATTGTTCCTGGCCAGCTGTGGTCACTTTCGTACTGTTGTGTCCAGCGACCTCACCAGGTTAGCGCGCGTCACTCAGGTCCATACAACTCGAGGTCAACTTCACACGTCGGGTTACTTCCCCTTGTTACACTATTGCGACTGTCACACCGTCTGCACTGTCACAGTCACAAGTTTCTGCTCGTTGGCAAATCAGCGCGATTAGCGCGCTATTTCAATGCGTGTCTCGATAAACTCCGAACCCCCGTTCTCTTCTCCCTCTTTCTCTCCGGCACTGTCTCGTCAGAAGAAAGCAAAACGGCGCGGAATCAGTCCAGCCTGATCACACACCATCCAAGGCACAAAACACGAAAGCAACAAGGCCTCCAACAGGAAACAGAGGAAAAGCGCACGACATTCACGTGCGATTCGTGAGCATCTCGCTGTAAGTGCGTGTCGCGAGCCACGCGCCGCCTGCCTCTCTTCCTCAGCACCCACATCATAGGAGCGTTCTGTTCGACCATCGACCCACCACTGAGCTATCGGGCGCCACAGTGTCGGTTCAACGTCTGTATTGCACACAGGTTGTCGGAAACGGGTGTCACTGTGAATCATTATTTGAATTATCGGGAATGGCGCTTCTGATTTTTTTTATTTTTTTATTATGATAATGATAATACATAAACATTTCTTTGAAGGTCTTTTTTTCCCTGTACAAACAACGGCACAGTTTGGTGCAGTCAACTTTTTTCTTTTCTTTTTTGACCACGGTCTAAGGGCAGACCACTCACTCGAACGACCTTGTTCGACGTCTGCTACTAAAAGGGGAGTGGCCCCGATTATGGACCACTTTTGTCATGCTGATAACTTGCTTGTTTTCTTGCGGAGAAGTTTCATTTTGTGTTTGATAGTTTTTCTCTCTCGAATTAACAGTTAGGCCTGGTTAGAGCGAATTAGCTTTGATAGACATTCAGCAAAAAACAAATACAGAAATATTCACAACTGCCCTAACGTGACGCTGATCCGTGTTTCTGCTAGCACAGTGGCAAGCCTAACCACAAAGGAATTGAAGACAGCAGCGATGCCTAATGGGATGTAAAACAAATACAGCTGAACCGCGGTCCCGGATTCCCATCATAGATCGTAGGGGCAAAAACAAACAAGCACAAATAACAACAAAGCAACAACAACCAACAGCTGATCCGTCTACACTGACAGGAAACAGCATGATTGCTCGCTTTTTTTTAACTGACCTATGACGCACGTGTGTGCCATGCCCCTCCCAAGAAAGGGTAATTGTCGTGTTTTTCCTTTCGTCACTCTCAGTCGCAAAGGGGACACAACGATTTGTGTAGGTTCTGTAGATTTATTAACAGCTGGAACAACGGTGACAATATCTCTCAGCACAGTGTAAGAAAGAACAAGTGCAAGACTGGTAAAGAACAACAATACGTGTGCGCAGCCCTACTTATATAGTTAATGGACATACGAGAATATTCGGGAAACATCGACACTAATCTGGTTAGATCTACACAGTTCCGTCTGTTAGATGAGCGTCTACGCTTACGTCATGAGTGACTGCGCACTTAATCAAAGTAAGTTCTATAATGTTCTATATCCTTCCATTCGATTCCAGTGGTATCTAGCGATCTCCACAACACCTCCCCACCTAAACTGATGCTACTCCTCAAGCATCAACAGCAAAGTCTCTCTGTGGGTTTGCGTGTTCTCTTTGACCGTCTTGGATTGTCTGGTCCATACTCTGGAACGGATGGAGTACCTTTGGGTTTGGTCTGTCTCCGAGTTTGTGGCACAGTTTCCAAGATCTCCATGGGGTGATCTGTTACAAGTTCAGAAACAGTGTCCACTTCCTCACCAGGTTCATTGTCTTCCTCAGTGGTGTAGCGTGGCTGTAGCTGTTCCCAGTGTCGTCTCCATACTGGACCATGAGGAATGACCATGACGTTGAAGCAGCGAGTACCCAGAGACTTCTTGATGACTGCTGGTACCCATCGGGGTTGTTTGTCTCGGCGAGGTCCATGGTACAGAGCATACACAGGATCTCCGGCCTTGTACTGTCTGGTTACCTTGACGACAGCTTTCGAGTCTGGAGTCATCTGAGACTTGGATGCCTCCTTGGATTGCTTGCCCTGAGCGAT
The DNA here is from genome assembly GCF_037325665.1 of Littorina saxatilis. Lineage (NCBI taxonomy): Eukaryota > Metazoa > Mollusca > Gastropoda > Littorinimorpha > Littorinidae > Littorina > Littorina saxatilis. The sequence goes on from NC_090245.1 coordinate 108,798,668, forward strand.
GTGGGCTGGCGAGGGCAGCAGAGTGTCGATCCTTGTCCGTAACTGCCTGGAATTCAAGAGTTCACTCGGAGAGAAACCACAGGATGTCGGCGTTCTCCGGTACTGCATCAAGAACTCTTGAAGAGCACGCTTCGGTGGCAAAGAAGATTTTCTCAGTGCTTGTTTGAATGTCTGCACCAAACGTTCGGCGGCTCCATTGGTAGCAGGATGATATGGTGCCCCTGTCAGGTGCGTGATCCCCCGTTCCTTGCACCAGCTCTGAAATTCTTCAGAAGTGAAGGTCGGCGCGTTGTCAGTGACAAGTGTGTGAGGCAATCCAAAATGAGCAAAATCTTCTTCCAGCAGGTCTAGAGTGGCTCTAGAGGACGTGGATGACGTAGGATGAATGCATGGATACTTGGAGTAAGCATCCGTGATCACCAGCCAGTCTCTACCCATGAAGTTGATTGCATGGTCCAGGTGTAAGCGGCTCCACGGCTTTTCTGGTAGCATCCATGGGTGAACTGGAGGCTTGGATGGCTTGTTCTGATGTTCACCACACGAGTCACATCGTCGAGTAGCCATCTCAATAGCAGCATCGATACCGGGCCAGTAAACAGCAGTTCTTGCCAACTGTTTCATGCGTTCCATGCCGAAGTGTCCGAGATGCAGCAGATCAAGGATCTTGGACTGCAGGCTCTGTGGAATCACCACTCTCGATCCATGGACGAGGCATCCGTGGCAAATACTGAGAGAGTCCGACAACTTCCGGAACTTGTTGACATCTTCATTGATCTCAGCGTTCTTTGGTGGCCAGCCTTCACGGACGTAGCGCATCACAGTAGATATCACTGGATCTTTTCCTGACTCTTGACGGAGGATATTGGCATCCACAGGCTGGACTTGAAGACTGAGAACCTTGATGGCACACACCATGTCCATGTCTTCACCACTTTCCTCCCTGTCGAAGTCGATGTCATGTCCGTATGGCAAGCGACTAAGGGCATCTGCATTGCCATGATCCGCTGTTTTCCGGTACTCGATGGTGTAGTTAAACTGGTTCAGCCACAGGGCCCACCGAGCTAGTCTGTTAGCTGCGAGCAGTGGGGTCCCTTTCTTCGGTCCGAAAAGTGATGTCAGCGGCTTATGATCTGTCACCAGTATGAACTGACGTCCGTAGAGATACTGGTAGAACTTCCGCAAGCCAAAGATGATGGCCAGGGCTTCCTTGTGGATTTGGCTGTAGTTCCTTTCTGCAGCCGTGAGAGTCTTGGACACGTTGGCGATTGGGCGCTCGCTTCCATCTGGATAGCGATGAAATAGGACTGCTCCAATTCCAACGTTGGACGCGTCACAAGCTAGTCCCAAAGTCTTGTTTGGATCGAAGTGTACCAGAACTTGATCCGAGGAAAGCACATTTTTCAACTGTTCAAATGCTGCCTGTTCCTCATCTCCCCACTTCCAGGGGTTCGCCTTCTTCGTCAGGCGGTAGAGCGGCTCTGCCATGCTGGCCAGGTTAGGGATGAACTTCCCGTAAAACTGAACTGAGCCCAAGAAAGACTTCAAGCTTGAGACGTCCGTAGGGGCTGGCATTTTCAAAACTGCCTCGACCTTCGATCCTTTGGAGATCCCTTCGGCCGATAAGGTATGTCCAAGGTATTCCACACTGGCTTGTGCGAACTCGCACTTTTCACGACGACATCTGAGTCCTTTGTCGTTCAGACGAGTGAGCAAACGTTCCAGATTGCTCAGGTGGTCGTTGGCGTCCTTCCCGCTGACGAGTATATCATCTTGGAAGACGGCAACACCAGGTAGATCACAGGTCAGGTTTTCCATGATCTCTTGAAAGTAACCAGGTGCTGACTTTATCCCGAAAGGAAGTCGTTGCTGCAGGAGTACCCCACGGTGAGTGCTGAGGGCTAGCCTGCGTTGACTCTCTGGTGCCAGCTTGATCTGGTTGTAGGCATCAGCAAGATCGATCTTGGTGTATCCGAATCCACCTCCTAGCTTCTGCATCAGTTCCTCTGGGAGTGGCATTGGATGACGGTGATCTTCAAGCTGATCATTGATGCCCACTGAGTAGTCACCACAGATCCGTAGCTTGGGCTTCAGGGTGCCCGAGGTTTGTGCCTTACGAATTGGTACCACTGGCGTTCCGTATTCGTTGAACTGGACTGGCTTCCAGACTCCTTTGGCGATGCCTTCTTCGTAGCCTTTGGCGAGGTCATCACGAAGAGCGAAAGGTACCGGACGTGCCTTGTGAAAAACCGGCTTCGCATCAGACTTGAACTTCACGTCCAGTTCGAAGTCCTTGAGACATCCCAATTCTTGTTTGAAGAGATTTGGGAATTTATCAGACAGTCTGTGACAATCTCGTTGCAGGGCAGCATAAGGCGCGTTGAAGGTCGCTGGATGCGTAGGTTTTGCACCCTCACTCTTAGCGTGACTCTCTATGCTCCTCAGTCCTAGAGCATTGTCCACAGAAATTCCCAGAGTCTGGATTGCGTTGCGTCCTAGCAGATTCAGATGAGGGATCTTGGTGACGATGTACGGAATTGAGCTTTGCTTACCAGTCACTGGATCCTTGGTTTGGCCCATGAAAGTTCCCAGCACGGGCAGGTCGTGCTTGCTGGCAGACTCGTAACGATGTGTGACGTCATCCAGCTTCGGTTTTCCTAGTTGTCTCCAGACCGGAAGAGAAACAAAATTTCCCGTAGTTGCGGTGTCCAGTTCCATGGTGAACTGTCGGTCCTGGATTGTTATGGGTACATCCAACCTAGGAGTATCTTGGGGAACTTCACCGAGGATCGCGTTGACAAGCTCTGCTTTCGTGACTCTCTTCACGGAAGCTTGGGAATGTCGTTCCCGATTCTGATGTTGCTTTTTTCTACAGACAGCTTCCAAATGTCCTGTGACGTCACAGTATCGGCATTTGGCGTCTTTGTAGGGGCAGTCTGTTGCTTTGTGGGCCTTTCCACATCGGTAGCACTTCCTGTCTGTGGAATTAGACTGCTTGTGGTTCTTTCGTGGACCCGTAGTCTTGTTCTGGTGGACCTTGTTGACTGGCATGGTCTTGGAACCGTAGACAGTTTCCTTGGCAACCTTCGCTGCGTCTTCAGTCTCAATCGCGACTTGGACAGCACGTGCGAAATCCAGCTCTGTGTCCTTGATCTTGAATAGAGCCTTTAAGACAGCCTCATTGTTGACAGAACATATGAATCTCTGTCTCAGAGCTTCGTCTTGTGGGTTTTTGATCGAAGGAAAGTCACAGGTAGCGGCGTCTTGGCGTATGCGCGCTGCTAACTCCTGGAGAGTTTCGCCTGGCTTCCGTTTCATGTCACTCCAGAACTTGAAACGTTCTCGCACTATGAAGAGTTTCGGGTCGAACTGTTCTTTCATGAATTTGACAATTTCGTCCATTGTCAAACTGTTGATGTCCTTGGGCGGATTTTGCTGAGTAGCCAGATTTGCCAGTTGTTTGTAGACCGTAGCAGTCTGATTCGTCAAGAAAACTTGAGCCTTGCGCTGCTCCGGCACGGAGTTGGCGACCACAAACGTGCAAAATCTTGACCAGTAGTCAGGCCACAGTTCCGATGTTGCATCAAACGCAACAAAAGATGGGATTGCAGCTGCCTGTGTAGTAATGGGAAAACGTAGATTCGAAGCACTCGGATCGTCGTAGCTTTCCTCCCTGGCAGAAGCTGCGGCACCACTGAACACTTTCATCATCATCTCCATCTGGTGCATTTGTTGCTCCATATCTTCCTTGTGCTGGCGTTGCTGTTGCTCCAACTGCTCCCTTAGAAGCGTTATCAGCTGCTCTGTTTCCGTCATTTTGCAGTAATAAGTCACTCCGAATAGACAAGGGAAGTAACTGTCGACGACGCCAGTTGTCGTGTTTTTCCTTTCGTCACTCTCAGTCGCAAAGGGGACACAACGATTTGTGTAGGTTCTGTAGATTTATTAACAGCTGGAACAACGGTGACAATATCTCTCAGCACAGTGTAAGAAAGAACAAGTGCAAGACTGGTAAAGAACAACAATACGTGTGCGCAGCCCTACTTATATAGTTAATGGACATACGAGAATATTCGGGAAACATCGACACTAATCTGGTTAGATCTACACAGTTCCGTCTGTTCGATGAGCGTCTACGCTTACGTCATGAGTGACTGCGCACTTAATCAAAGTAAGTTCTATAATGTTCTATATCCTTCCATTCGATTCCAGTGGTATCTAGCGATCTCCACAACAGTAATCTAATTCTTGTGTTGGCTGAAATACGCACGCAGGTGCTTTAAACGGAAATAACAACATTTTGCTCGACATTGTGACGTCAGAATAGACGAATTCTGGA
>NC_090245.1:108808003-108838003 GCF_037325665.1 Littorina saxatilis
AACAACAACAACAACAACAACAACAACAACAACAACAACAACTCCGAATGCATCGGAAAACGAGACGATTCAACCAAACATGAGGCTGTGTAAAAAAATATATATATATTAGATTCAACAACAGAAAAAGACACAATTGAAATACATGTGTGTGCAGAAAATAGTTAAAACAATTCAACAACAAATCAGTAAACAAATACATTAAGAAAGACAAACAAACCCCAAAGCGCGCGCGCGCACACACACACACACACACACACACACACACACACACACACACACATATACACACACACACACACACACACACACACACACACTCACCCACACAGAAATCAGGCTGTAAACAGAAAATGACAAAAGTGAAAATGACGAAAGTCAAACACTAGCTGGGCTGGATCTATACCACCAGTCAGACAACACAGCAATACCAAACATATAAATAACAATAACAACACTTTATTTGCCATTTAAATGAATACATTAAAATTTAGTCGATTAACATCAAACCACTCGAGTGTGACACCGAACTGAACATTATACAGACATTCTGATGACATCATACTATATTAAATCACGAGAACACATGTTTCTTTATACAAGCAAACAAAAGAAAGAAACAAACAAACAAACAAGGAGATAATTATTGAGCAAATGTGAATCTAGAACACCCTAAATTTCTCTATCAATTAAACAATAACACTTTTCTGTGTACATATAGAGAGTCAATACTCCGAATATAACTCACTAATCACCTGTTTCCACGAAAAAAAACCAAGGTAATTAATAATCAACCATGAACATTTAATGACTACCATTTTATGAAACACTTAAACGCATAGATTGATTGAAAAATCAACCATTAATATTTAATGACTATCATTTGATGAAACACTAAAACGCATAGATTGATTGAAAAATCAACCATTAATATAAATGGTAGTCATTTAATCAACCATGAACACGCATACATCACTCAACAATCAACTAATTACAGTTAAGGACTGCCCTTTATGATCCATTAACGAGCATAGGCTATATCACTCAGCAATCAACTAATAACAGTTAAGGACTGCCCTTTATGATCCATTAACGAGCATATATGACTCAGCATTCAACTAATTACAGTTAAGGACTGTCCTTTATGATCCATTAACGAGCATATATCACTCAGCAATCAACCAATTGCATTCACAATTCATATTTCTGTTATTCTATTGTTATTGTTTAGCTATAAAGTGTTTTGATAAAAGTGTTAAGCGATCCCAAGAGAACTTGCACCGTTCTCTGTATTACAACTTGTTTGTGCCTCTCGGAGTGTTAGGCTACAGAATAGGAAGAATGTGTGCATTGTATGGTTATTAGATCGTGAATGATGTGGGCACACATGGCAAGGCGGTACAGTGAAGGTGGAGGTCTAATGACTAAAGGAGTTATGACAAAGTCGTTGCCTCAAAAAGGTTAAACACCAGTATCGGGAACTGCATGGCGCAGAGGATAGATATATACAGTGTTGGGGAGATGTTCAGGGAATAGACACCAATACCGCACCCCTGTCTACGGGATTTCGGGGAGAAATCACTAGTGTGAACACAAGTTAACTCTACACAGAAGTGTTCAACTTTTGAACATATTTATGTAACAAGTGTTTAACACTTTGCGACATACACAGTCTGCCAAATCAAGGTCTTACAAGGAAAGGAGTTTTACATTGCGGGGTCTCAAGGGGGAGGGGGGGGTGTCCACAGTGGTACATAGTTCTACTAGCAAACGAGGCACTGATTATAAACACATAGTGTTCACACGTGTTCATTAAAACACTAGAGAACACGATGTGTGCAACTTTTGCAAGTAGACCAATGTACTATGTCGCAAATAAGTATTTGTTGCTAGGACGGTGATAACTACGAAAATCGAGAAACGACCTGTGAAGTAGGAGGAGCTGGGGGGTGCGATGTAGGCTTATGTATCCACGTAAGCGTCCTGTTTAGTAAGGGGCAGGAGAACTAGGGAGGTGATTCTTGCCAGCACGGGGATGTTCAACAAGCTCAAGAAGACGAACCCGTCAAAGAGATGAAGAGGGGTTAGGGGCAGGAGAACTAGGGAGGTGATTCTTGCCAGCACGGGGATGTTCAACAAGCTCAAGAAGACGAACCCGTCAAAGAGATGAAGAGGGGTTAGGGGCAGGAGAAGGAGAGGGTGTGTGATTAACGTATCAAACTATCCACATTAGCGTCCAACACCTGTTTAGTAACGGGCAGTAGAAGTGATGAGGTGAGTGTTGCTAGAACGGTGATGTCCAAGAAGATGGAGAACAGGAACCTGCCATGTCGACATGTATTACAACAAGTCGCGTAAGGCGAAAATACAATATTTAGTCAAGTAGCTGTCGAACTCACAGAATGAAACTGAACGCAGCAAGACCGTATACTCGTAGCATCGTCACTCCACCGCCCGTGGCAAAGGCAGTGCCCGTGGAATTGACAAGAAGAGCGGGGTATTCGTTGCGCTAAGAAGGATAGCACGCTTTTCTGTACCTCTCTTCGTTTTAACTTTCTGAGCGTGTTTTTAATCCAAACATATCATATCTATATATTTTTGGAATCAGGAACCGACAAGGAATACGATGAAAGTGTTTTTAAATTGATTTCGAAAAAAAAAATTTGATAATAATTTTTATATATTTAATTTTCAGAGCTTGTTTTTAATCCAAATATAACATATTGATATGTTTTTGGAATCAGCAAATGATGGAGAATAAGATAAACGTAAATTTGGATCGTTTTATAAATTTTTAATTTTTTTTACAATTTTCAGATTTTTAATGACCAAAGTCATTAATTAATTTTTAAGCCACCAAGCTGAAATGCAATACCGAACCCCGGGCTTCGTCGAAGAGTACTTGACCAAAATTTCAACCAATTTGGTTGAAAAATGAGGGCGTGACAGTGCCGCCTCAACTTTCACGAAAAGCCGGATATGACGTCATCAAAGACATTTATCAAAAAAATGAAAAAAACGTTCGGGGATTTCATACCCAGGAACTCTCATGTCAAATTTCATAAAGATCGGTCCAGTAGTTTAGTCTGAATCGCTCTACACACACACACACACACAGACACACACACGCACACACGCACATACACCACGACCCTCGTTTCGATTCCCCCTCGATGTTAAAATATTTAGTCAAAACTTGACTAAATATAAAAAGGAAAGAACGGACAGAGGGTCATGGTTTACGTATCAAACATGTTAGCTCCTGTTTGGTGAGCGGCAGGCGAACTGAAGATGTGATTCTTGCCAGCACGGTGATGTCCACGAGCATCCAGAAGAGGAACCCGTCAACGAGATGAAGTATAGGGCTAGGGGGAGGGGGTAGGATTTACGTTTTAAACATGTCCACGCTGGCGTCCAACTCCTGTTTAGTAAGGGCCAGCAGAACTAGGGAGGTGATTCTTGCCAGCACGGTGATGTCCACGAAGTTCCAGAAGAAGAACCCGTCAAGAGAGGGGTAGGGAAAGGGGGAGGGGTAATGATTACGTTTCAAAAATGTCCACGTTAGCGTCCAACTCCTGTTTGGTGAGCGGCAGAAAGACGAGCGACGTGACTGTGGCCAGCACGGTGCTGACCACGAAGATCCAGAAGAGGAAGCGGTCAATGACCTCGGCCGCCTCCTGCCACTGGCGACACAGGTCCTCCCCGCTGTCCTTCTCCTCCTCCCGCTGCAGCAACGACCGCAGTCTGCCCACGATGTCGTCCAGATCAACTCCACCGTCACCGCTACTCTCAACCCCGCCCCCGTCCCACGACCGTTGAAACTCGGTCCGCCGCGGAGACTTGGCCCTGGAACGAGAAGACGATGCCAACGGTTGATCTGGGGTGATGTCTGCAGGTTGGGGCGTTGGGTCGTGCTCCGTGCAGTGGCCTGTCGAGTGGACGGTCACCACGTCGGGTTCTAGGTCCGTGAAACAGGCGTCACCACTGGCCGCGGGGTGGGCACCCGGTTGGTAGTCCACGTTGGATTCCAAGTCCATCAGACTGCAGCCGGAGTCGTTGGAAACTAGGTTCGTTACACCCTTGTACCACACGTTCCGTGACCCGTACTTTGTTCGCCTTCCTATGTCGTCATTGGTGACGAAATGCAGGCGGAAACACATGACGCGAGCTAGGGCGGTGACGCAGACCCTGAGGAAGCGCGGCATGACCTTGTCCTTGCGACCTCTGTAGCTGATGTTGGACACGAGGACCGCCAGCACCACGGACACTGAGGTCAAGGCCATGACACTCGTCAGGTAGACACCTGGAACACACACCGACAGTTACAGACAGACAGACAGACAGACAGACAGAGACACAGACAGACAGACAGATAGACAGACAGACAGACAGACAGATAGACAGACAGACAGACAGACAGACAGACAGAGACACAGACAGAAAGACAGATAGACAGACAGACAGACAGACAGACAGACAGACAGACAGAGACACAGACAGAAAGACAGATAGACAGACAGATAGGCAGACAGACACAGACAGACATACAGACAGTAAGAGACAGACAGACAGACAGAGACACAGACAGACAGAGAGACAGACACGCACGCACACACACCACACCACACCACCCCACACACACACTACCCAACCTCCCACTTACACACACACACACACTCACACACACACACACACACACACCAACCTCCTCCCATCCTTACACACATACACACACACACCCTCCACACCCACACTGGGACCTTACCAATCAGGGGCACGTAACTGGAGGTGGCGGGCATGTTCTCCGCGATGAGCAGCATGAAGACGGAGAAAGCCAGCAGCACGGTCAGCCCCAAGGTCACCTTGGCAGGAACGGGTTTCAAAACTATGGATTATTTTGTATTCGCCAACAGACTCTCACGCTCTCACTTCAAGGTTCACCGCGCTAAATAACCCTTCCTCGAAGAAGTTTCGTGCGATATTAACGCAACCCAAAGCCAGTGAACCCTGCTCTGTAAAATTTTGGTCCCACAAATATAACATTTGCATTGACGAAAAGTATTTGGTCCTGGCAAGTGCATGTACAAGCGAAGAAAGATTAAAGTTACTCCAATGGAAAATGTCACATAATATTTATCCCACAAATATTTTATTGCATAAAATGAAGTTAAGAGAAAATAGTTTATGTAGTCTTTGTAATGAAATGGATTTTATCCTACATACGTGAGAGAGACACCCGTGAGATAATAATCGTTCAAATCACACGTGTGTGTATCATGTAAATGAGGTCATGTCAAGCAAGTCTGGCGGGGACCTGTTTTTCCACTGCTTATGATGCCAAAGTCACCGAGACAAATGTCATTATAGAAACAAAAATTGCGCTCGCTAATTACCCTCGATGAATCTTTAGAACTAACACGTCACGCCACACTTTCAGAGTGACGTTTCTTTGCTTTGACGTAATAGATTGTACGAGGCTTTAGAAGAGATCGAGGTTCCAAAACAAGCGTCTTTAGTTTAGCTGCCTTGTCTGCAAGACATTTTCAGTAAAATACACGTAAGTACAGTATGTAGGATAAACAGAATACTACATGGCTTGCTGTGTCGTACCAGATTTACACTCGTTGCTTTTTCAAATAGTGAACAGCTCGCTTTCGCTCGCAGTTCAATATTTAAAAAAACAACTCGTGTAAATCTGGTACGACACAGCAAGCCATGTAGTATTCTCTATATATTGTGAACACTTCTTTTGGAAATGTTGCAAAATGAAATTGTTTTGGGAAAATGTTAGTAGATGTATATTTGTTAATACGGGAGAAAATATTACATTAACAGAAAAAGATGTATTGTTTGGTTATTCTCCAGAAGTGCAAACCCCCATAAACAAAATTATTAATCATATTTTGCTCATTTCAAAAATGTGTATCAGTAAGTATAGATATGGTAGGCCTATTGATATAAATGTGATGTTAGGATATGCATTAGCGTTGAGATATTTCAGTGTTGTGTAAATGTTGAAGGATGAATGATGATACGTTGTAGACGGATGCTTGATTTTTGATTAAAAGCCCCACAGTGATGTGCTTGGCAAATTTTAAAAAATTTAAAAAAGGTTCACCGCGCGCACTCATAACAAAGATCAAAATATGCGTTTAACAATGTGTTATCTTTCACACGTCACAACATTACAAAACCAAGTGCATATACAGGGTGACCCAAAAAAAAGAGTACCCAAACAAAACGTCATAAATTGAACAAAAATAAAGCAATCTTCATACAATTTATTTACACACACAAGTAGCTTGTGCATGATTTGCACAGAAAATTTTAGCGTTCTAGCTTGTCTTTCAGGAAAGTTATGCTCATTCTACAGAACATGCTCCAAATGGCCTCCCTCGGATTTAAATCCCCCAGATTTCTATCTTTGGGGGTTCCTGAAAGACAACGACTACAGGAACAACCCACAGACAATCACAGAACTCAAGAGAGCCATCACAATAACCATTCGCGGAATCTCGCAACAGGAGTGTGTGCGGGTGATTGATAACTTTGCGCGGCGAGTTCAAGTTTGCCTGCAGCGGCGCAGAGGCCATTTGGAGCATGTTCTGTAGAATGAGCATAACTTTCCTGAAAGACAAGCTAGAACGCTAAAATTTTCTGTGCAAACTATGCACAGGCTACTTGTGTGTGTAAATAAATTGTATGAAGATTGCTTTATTTTTGTTCAATTTATGACGTTTTGTTTGGGTACTCTTTTTTTTGGGTCACCCTGTACATCCAATCTTTTAAATGATCACTACTAATAAAGACCTATTACCCACAGAAACCATCACTACTAATAAAGACCTATTACCCACAGAAACCATCACTACTAATAAAGACCTATTACCCACAGAAACCATCACTACTAATAAAGACCTATTACCCACAGAAACCATCACTACTAATAAAGACCTATTACACACAGAAACCATCACTACTAATAAAGACCTATTACACACAGAAACCATCACTACTAATAAAGACCTATTACCCACAGAAACCATCACTACTAATAAAGACCTATTACCCACAGAAACCATCACTACTAATAAAGACCTATTACACACAGAAACCATCACTACTAATAAAGACCTATTACCCACAGAAACCATCACTACTAATAAAGACCTATTACACACAGAAACCATCACTACTAATAAAGACCTATTACACACAGAAACCATCACTACTAATAAAGACCTATTACACACAGAAACCATCACTACTAATAAAGACCTATTACACACAGAAACCATCACTACTAATAAAGACCTATTACCCACAGAAACCATCACTACTAATAAAGACCTATTACACACAGAAACCATCACTACTAATAAAGACCTATTACACACAGAAACCATCACTACTAATAAAGACCTATTACCCACAGAAACCATCACTACTAATAAAGACCTATTACACACAGAAACCATCACTACTAATAAAGACCTATTACACACAGAAACCATCACTACTAATAAAGACCTATTACACACAGAAACCATTACCGCTGGCCTTGCTTGCACCCATCTTCCCTCAGACACTTCTGATAGAAATGACCGGGCTAGCCCGATGATCTACCAGTTGGGTGACTTTATAAAACTACACGCAACACTTAACGATTTAAACAAAATTTAAAATTACAAAAATAACTATTTACAACACAGAACTATCTACAAAAATGTCGTGCGTGGCTTAGTAGATCTTGAGAAAATCCGGCCTTCATAGGTGCTTGCAATTGTCATTATAAACTTCACTCCTTTTCACATCGAAAATAAATGATAATGATGTCCGTCACACACCTTCTCTCCGCTCTCGGGGCTCATCCAGAAGACCAGCAAGGTCAAGGTCGACAGCATCACGCAGGGAATGATGACGTTGTACGTGTAGTACAGAGTGCGCCTGCGCAGGTAGATGATGAACCGGACATCCGGAAAAGGCTCAGGGCAGCATGGGTAATAGATCACGTTGCGTACAGTCTCTACTTTCAGTAACATCCACTCGCCGTTAGACACGTAGTTAGACAGGTCCACCCCGCTTGACCGATTGACCACGTCTACCTGTAACAACAGGTATTAAGGTAAAATAAGGCCGGCGAACAAGTGACACACTAAACACGACCCACCTGAACGCCATTTTAAGCCCAGGAACCAAACGTCATTAAGCACACCTGGTCGTCAAAAGGTGACAAAATTAAAAACGACCCACCTAAACGCCTTTGTAAGCCAAGGAATCAAACGTCACTAAGCACACCTGGTCGTCAAAAGGTAAAAACACCCACTAAATATAACCCATCTGAAAGCCATTGTAAGCCCAGGAGCCAAAGGTCATTAAGCACATCTGGTCGTCATAAGGTGACACACTAAACACGACCCACCTGAAAGCCATCGTAAGCCCAGGACCCCAGCTTCATGGAGCACACCTGGTCGTCATAAGGTGACACACTAAACACGACCCACCTGAAAGCCATCGTAAGCCCAGGACCCCAGCTTCATGGAGCACACCTGGTCGTCATAAGGTGACACACTAAACACGACCCACCTGAAAGCCATCGTAAGCCCAGGACCCCAGCTTCATGGAGCACACCTGGTCGTCAAAGGGGAAGAAGGTGATGTCAATCTGACAGGTAGAGTGGAACTTGACGATGGGGGGCCAGAAGATGTTGCCGTCGTGTTTGACCATGGCCAGAGCCTGCATGTAACCATCAGTGTAGTCCTCCACACTATCACCCGATGGCCATTGATGAGACACACAAGTGTCAAAAAACGCAGTTAACAGCGAGTATGAGATATCTGAAAGCAGCCAGCATTGGACAAAACACGGACGTGAAAACGTCCCTAATGTCGTGTCCTGTAGTGAACCTTTTAGAAGCACGCAGTAAATTGATGAGTAAATTAAGGGAATATAGCTTACAAAGACCTTTTTGATGAGTAATTTGTGTGTTTGTTTGTTTGCTTAACGCCCAGCCGACCACGAAGGGCCATATCAGGGCGGTGCTGCTTTGACATTTAACGTGCGCCACACACAAGACAGAAGTCGCAGCACAGGCTTCATGTCTCACCCAGTCACATTATTCTGACACAGGACCAACCAGTCCTAGCACTAACCCCATAATGCCAGACGCCAGGCGGAGCAGCCACTAGATTGCCAATTTTAAAGTCTTAGGTATGACCCGGCCGGGGTTCGAACCCACGACCTCCCGATCACGGGGCGGACGCCTTACCACTAGGCCAACCGTGCCGGTTTGATGAGTAATGTCCATAGCAGTAAAACTATGTACAGCGCGCAAAACATATACATAATTTGACCTCAATTTGTGGCACTTATAAAAAAAAAAGAGTCCCTAATCTTATGCATTCGTAGTTCAATGCTCCGCTGGCAGCCATCTTTAATTATGAACGATACCTGAGAAACAGCTCTAACGACCAGCAGTTACGACTCTGCGCAATAAACTCGCCCACAAACAAGGGGGACAACAAAATGGATAAATCTCAACATCAAAATTCTACAAGGATAAACAGGCACTGCAATCAGACGTACAGTGTAATACGTCCTCTACTCAAACTGCAATCAGACGTACAGTGTAATACGTCCTCTACTCAAACTAACTAGAACGCGCAAAGCCCAAGCAAGTTAAGGTGAATCAAACCTTGAACCACTCTCCTCCACTTTCATTCATCTCCGTTAAACTCCGCCCACAGGTCTGACCACGCCCACACTTATCGTCTACCCCTCCCCCTCCCCTCCCCTACCTACCCTTTTCCCGCCCTTCTTGCAATCGATGTCGCTCAATCTGGTTTCCTCCAAGAGGTCCCTGGACTGTCACCCCGGCCCCCAGTTCGTCAGCTTGGCTGACTATGTCAGGGAGTCGCGCTTTTGAAGACGGACAGGACTGCTGTATCAATCAGTCGTGCGCATCGATTGTGAAGACGGACAGGACTGCTGTATCAATCAGTCGTGCGCATCGATTGTGAAGACGGACAGGACTGCTGTATCAATCAGTCGTGCGCATCGATTGTGAAGACGGACAGGACTGCTGTATCAATCAGTCGTGCGCATCGATTGTGAAGAAAAGGTCTACTGTGCACCGCCATCTTCACTTGGCAGCCAATAACGACCCTCTCCTTACTTGCAGCAACAAGAAATGTAGCTTTTCTGTCATGACGGGCGCAATGGCCTAGTGAACAAGACACTGGCCTAGTGAACAAGACACTGGCCTAGTGAACAAGACACTGGCCTAGTGAACAAGACACTGGCCTAGTGAACAAGACACTGGCCTAGTGAACAAGACACTGGCCTAGTGAACAAGACACTGGCCTAGTGAACAAGACACTGGCCTAGTGAACAAGACACTGGCCTAGTGAACAAGACACTGGCCTCCCAGGAGGAAGTTTGAGTGTACGAATCCCGGCCGCTCTGGCGGAGAGTGATTCAAGGTTCGGTTTACCTTCACTTTATATGGCTTTACGCGTTCTAGTTAATTTCAGAAGAGGACGCGGCCGTGTTTTACGGTTGGAGATTTGTCCATCTCCCTAGTCAACTTATGTACAGACCTGATAGTACGTTGATAGTACGTTGATAGTACGTTGACAGTACGTTGACAGTACGTTGATAGGACGTTGATAGTACGTTGATAGTACGTTGATAGCACGTTGATAGTACGTTGATAGTACGTTGATAGTACGTTGATAGTACGTTGATAGTACGTTGATAGTACGTTGATAGGACGTTGATAGTACGTTGATAGTACGTTGATAGTACGTTGACAGTAGTTGACAGTAGTTGACAGCAGTTGACAGTAGTTGACAGTAGTTGACAGTAGTTGACAGCAGTTGTCCCCCTTCGTGTGTACATGCTGGAACCCATGTGAGAGTTTGGTGGCTAACAGACACACGAAAATACCCAGCATGCTTTCCCAGAAATCGGCGTGTGGCTGCCTGAATGGCGGGGTAAAAATGGTAATACTTGTAAAAAACCATCTCGCGCGGAAAAAACAACCAAAAAATCACGAGTGTATGTGGGAGTTTCAGCCAAAGAACGCAGAAGAAGACGAAGAAAATGTCTGTCATTATGCTTCAGTGGGCAGCCAATACTACCCCTCCACTTACTGAGACCTGACAGTTTATCAGTGTTCTTCTCTTGGTAGCTAGCTCCAGCAATACGCTTCTTGTTACTGGGACCTGACAGTTTATCAGTGTTCTTCTCTTGGTAGCGAGCTCCAGCAATACGCTTCTTGTTACTGGGACCTGACAGTTTATCAGTGTTCTTCTCTTGGTAGCGAGCTCCAGCAATACGCTTCTTGTTACTGGGAGCTGACAGTTTATCAGTGTGCCTTTCTTGGTAGCTAGCTCCAGCAATACGCTTCTTGCTACTGGGAGCTGACAGTTTATCAGTGTGCCTTTCTTGGTAGCGAGCTCCAGCAATACGCTTCTTGTTACTTGGACCTGACAGTTTATCAGTGTTCTTCTCTTGGTAGCTAGCTCCAGCAATACGCTTCTTGCTACTGGGAGCTGACAGTTTATCAGTGTGCCTTTCTTGGTAGCGAGCTCCAGCAATACGCTTCTTGTTACTGGGACCTGACAGTTTATCAGTGTTCTTCTCTTGGTAGCGAGCTCCAGCAATACGCTTCTTGTTACTGGGAGCAACAGCCAGCGTAAATGTTTTTGTCAGTCGGCTGAAAAAATCTTTACGCCTTCTTGATTTGTCCCTATTTCAATTTAGTTACATGCCAATAACATGGCCCAGGGACCCTCACTTTCATGCCATGCCAATTGCTAGACATGGCAACAAGCTTCAGTATTTTCGGTATTATAAGGTGTTATGTACACTCTTTTTGTGTTTGTATTGCGAGGCCAGAATCCACATTGTTGTTAATTTTTGCCGTGTTCTGTGTTTTGTTTGGACAATCGCCCGAAAATAAGCGAACTGATTCCAATGTATACGTGGAACACTCTTGTACACCTTTGCTGGAAATATTAAACTCAGGTGGACAGAGAGGGAGTATAAATACTCACCTGTTGTAGAGCACGATGTCTGGCTTCCAGATGTGTTTGCACGGGATGCGTAAAACTTTCAGTCCATTGTACTCCTCGGGGTCCCAGCGCATTTTCTCGTCTGTCCATTCCTAAATCCAAAAAGATTGTGTTGCCATTGCCACGACCTTCTTGGGGAAATTCTAAGATACCTCACAGCATCATGTCGTTATTGTATTGACTGCTGTGTCATGTGTTTCGTTTTGTCGTTTCCTAAACTGATAAAGACACTCATTCTGGTCGATCCGAAAAAATCACTATCATCTCAAGTTTATTTCTTTGCAATTGTTATAGGGGAAAACTCTACTCAATGTTAACCACGATGTACGTAAAAAGAGAGACCATTTATCCAAATACAGCCTGAATAGATATTATTTCTAAACAATCGTTAACAAGGCGTAGGCCACGACATTTCTTGTCGGAGTTGCATTTTGCTTGCCTTACGTTTGATTTGAAGTTTCTGTTCCAATGGCGTTTGTGGATGCAAGTCCGTGTTCTGAGAAAGTGTTTGTACCTGAACATTGAAAAGGAAATGGCATCATCGATGTTAATTAATCTATTCTTCTTCTAGCTGTTATTATGATCGCTTGAAAGTGAGTAAGATAGTAACAAGGGAGACAAACAAAGGAAAAGAAAAGATTACACATCCAGAGAAATTGACTGAGGGACTTACATGATCCAGCCAAACGTTTGTCGTCAGGACCTGATTTTTTTCATCCTGGAAAAAAAGCAAAACAAGATTCACGAGCACATCATCTGAACATATACATGCGGTCAAAGGCACCGACTAGGAATAGCGATCCAAAGTACTGTTGACGATGTATGCATGTCCCACTTGGAGTGCTTCCAGTGCGAATGATGCCACCTCCCAGTTCAATGCTCTGTGCAATGATGCCACCTCCCAGTTCAATGCTCTGTGCAATGCCCACTGAAGATCTGGGTAAAAGTGATATGGGTGAGTGATCCAGCCAACGAGGTCAAATATCTGTGGGTCCGACTACCAGGTGTATGATATGTGCATAAGAGGTTGTACAGCCTATACTACCTGTCATTAAAAAAAACAGGCAGATGCATTCAAGTGATGATGACGGATTGTAGACCAGTTATATGACAATAAAGGCTTAACGCTTATCATTCAAGTGATGATGACGGATTTTAGTTGTAGACCAGTTATATGACAATAAAGGCTTAACGCTTATCATTCAAGTGATGATGACGGATTGTAGATCAGTTATATGACAATAAAGGCTTAACGCTTATCATTCAAGTGATGATGACGGATTGTAGACCAGTTATATGACAATAAAGGCTTAACGCTTATCATTCAAGTGATGATGACGGATTGTAGATCAGTTATATGACAATAAAGGCTTAACGCTTATCATTCAAGTGATGATGACGGATTGTAGACCAGTCATATGACAATAAAGGCTTAACACGCTTATCATTCCCCTGCCCCATTCAGCACACAGAGTGATTTTACAATAGGTATACGCAGTATCTGTACATTGAAACAGAAACCACAGAGGTCCCTGACATTCACAAAAGCAAGGTACCAACACCCCCCCCCCCCACCCCCCCCCCCCACCCCCCCCCCCCTGCGTTAAAACCTTCAACAAATAAAAGTAAAAATAAAAAATAAAAATAAAAGCATTTCAGAAACTACTACGGACAATACCTTCAAATTGTGAATGCATTGGGATAACACCAAGTTAAAAATAACGACGCATTAGCAGTCAGTGATCCCACTTACCAGGTCAAAGATCTCCTTACCAGGTCAAAGATCTGTGTGAGAGTGATCCCACTTACCAGGTCAAAGATCTGTGTGAGAGTGATCCCACTCAGTTACCAGGTCAAAGATCTGTGTGAGAGTGATCCCACTTACCAGGTCAAAGATCTGTGTGAGAGTGATCCCACTTACCAGGTCAAAGATCTGTGTGAGAGTGATCCCACTTACCAGGTCAAAGATCTGTGTGAGAGTGATTCCACTTACCAGGTCAAAGATCTGTGTGAGAGTGATCCCACTTACCAGGTCAAAGATCTGTGTGAGAGTGATTCCAATCTTGACCACAACGGGGTGGGAAGCGTTGTACACGGGGCGGGTGTGGGGGTCATAGTTCACCCTCAGTCTGCGGTACAGGCGCTGTTCGTCTGTTATACGCACGCCACTGTCATTGGTTGCACCATCACCTGTGAAAAAGTAGTGATGGGTTTGGTCAAACCCCCATAAAAAAAGAAATCAAGAAATGAAACAGAATCACTGAAAAAGAAAATGAAGGGGTAGGGAGTGTGTGTGTGTGTGTGTGTGTGTGTGTGTGTGTGTGTGTGTGTGTGTGTGTGTGTGTGTGTGTGTGTGTGTGCGCACGTGTGTGCGTGTGTGTGTGTTAGAGAGAGAAAGAGAAAGAGAGAGAGAAAGAGAGAGAGAGAAAGAGAGAGACAGACACAGAGATAGAGAAATAGAGACAAACAGAGACAGACAGAAAGACAAAGAGAGGGGCTTACCTTGTGAAAACTGTAAGACGGCAAGAAACAGCGAGTACACAGCAACACTCAATGCTGAAGACACGTGCATCCCGCTGAGAGGTGGCTGTCACACTGTCTACACACCTGTCACAAACACAACACAACAACACTGCTCATAACAGGGAATGTGTGTGTGTGTGTGTGTGTGTGTGTGTGTGTGTGTGTGTGTGTATGTGTGTGTGTGTGTGTGTGTGTGTGTGTGTCGGTGTGTGTGTGTGTGTCGGTGTGTGTGTGTGAGAGAGAGTGCGTGCGTGCGTGCGTGTATGTGTGTGTGTGTTTGTGTGTGTATGTGTGTGTACGTGTGCGTATGTGAGTGTGTGTATCTGTGTCTGTGTGTGGGTGCGTGTACGTGTGTAAGCGCGCGTGCGTGCGTGCCTGTGTGCGTGCGTGCGTGCGTGCCTGTGTGCGTGCATGCATGTGTGTGTGTGTGTGTGTGTGTGTGTGTGTGTGTACATTTAATGGCAGAGTCCTTTCGGAATACACAATGTTCCCCACCACAGGCTTCACGTGCAATAAGAGCATCGTCCACTTGGACACCACTCAAGGGCCTGGCTACATTCTCTGCAGTCACACTTTTGTTGCTGATATATAGCAGATCAATTCATGTGTCATTTTCGAAATTGTTTTAACAAAAATCCCTTTGCTGTGCAAGAAGCACCCAGCCTTGATGTGTGGTATGTGATTCCTCTAACCGGTGCTCTGGAGGATGATTATGTCTCCTCGTTACAAAGATATGAAAGATTATTACCATCTCCGTGCACCATATGTTTTTTTTTAACAATTAGGAGTGATTCTAGGTGACCCGTAGGCTTGATATTATAACGTGTATTACGCTAAAACAAAAACAAGACAAAGTAAACATTTGAATTAACAATATCAGCGTGTTTCATTCTAAAGAATGACACTTGAAACGCTGTCAGACAACACCCTCGAAACAAAATCAAATCTTTTAGTCAGAAATGTCGTTAATCGTACCATATATATCGCGTTAGTAAACGAAAACAGAAGTAAGGATTTCACCAGTAAACTTATGAATCGTGAAGGCAACGACTTACCAGAGCAATGGACAGCAGTGGCCTACGATCAGTTATGTTGAGCGCTGCTTGGGGCTGTTAAAAGAACTTTTGTGGCAAAATCAATCACGGCAGTAAAGCTCGGTCCACTCCCCCTACCGCCCCATCCACCCCCTCATAATCATTTCCCCTTTTCTGACTCCTCCTAACCGCTAACGACGCGACTTTGATGACGTAGGACCCCTTTTCAATGTCAACGGAAGTCTTAGGTTTGCTCAAAAGCCGGAAGGCCTTCGCCTGCCTAAAGACGGTGTTTTACCGGAAGCAGAATGTTCACAGTGTTTCGTCTTTGTGTTTGTTTGTCTGTTCTCTGGGAAAGTTTTTCTTTCTTCATAACTTGAACCGTGTACATATTGCCCGTGTGTTTGTGTTAGCTGGTCTTAGTATTTTGTAGCTTATTACAAACCTCGCATGCCTGTATATATATATATACCGAGTACTCTCCGCGTGTAAGCTATACGTTTGTTGTACATGAGCGCTGGTCTCAGCTCTGCGTCAGTTTATTTAACTCGGCACATACTGCGCTTGCCTGTTCATTGTAATTTAGCACTAAGTAGTAATTGCCTGTACAGTCTACATATTGTCCGGTTGTTGCTTTTATCGCTGATCATTGAGGTTGTTCTGACTAAGTAAAATACTCTCCTGCCTATACGATGCAAACATTGTCCGGTTGTTTTTGATCGTTGGTATCTGGCCAAGAGCAGTTATACTAACTTATTATAAACCTTGCCTGGCTGTAGTAAAGTGTACAGATGGCCTGTGTGTTTGTGATAGTTGGTCCCTGCCTTTAAATTGTTTATCTTAACTTAGCACTAACCTCGCTCGCCTCCAAAGTGAAATGCGTTTTTGATATGTTGGCGATAGCTGGTATCTGCCATAGATTTTCTAATATTAACTTATAAGCCGCCTTAGGGCACAATGCTTCTCCGGGTAAAGCTAACATGAGCACCACCACATGTCTGTATGGGCTTTTACAAGTCATAAGAGCATCCTTCCGATTGTACACATACTCAAACTCAAGTCGGGCTGCTTTCTGGCAGACTGGAATTGTTTGTTTAATTAATTGTGCAAGTGACAGTACAAGGCCCCTGCACTGCACACAAGGGACGCATGCCGTTGTTTGTCGGTATGTGTCCAACTAGAAGTATGCTATTTTTCCGTGTAAAGTACTGTAGAGGTCAACATTATCATGTTCACGGGAAGTAACGGAAACTTAAACTCCAATCTCGCCTGCATGTACAATGTACATAATGTGTGTTTATCATCACAAGTCATGTACAATGTACATAATGTGTGTTTATCATCACAAGTCATGTACAATGTACATAATGTGTGTTTATCATCACAAGTCATGTACAATGTACATAATGTGTGTTTATCATCACAAGTCATGTACAATGTACATAATGTGTGTTTATCATCACAAGTCATGTACAATGTACATAATGTGTGTTTATCATCACAAGTCATGTACAATGTACATAATGTGTGTTTATCATCACAAGTCATGTACAATGTACATAATGTGTGTTTATCATCACAAGTCATGTACAATGTACATAATGTGTGTTTATCATCACAAGTCATGTACAATGTACATAATGTGTGTTTATCATCACAAGTCATGTACAATGTACATAATGTGTGTTTATCATCACAAGTCATGTACAATGTACATAATGTGTGTTTATCATCACAAGTCATGTACAATGTACATAATGTGTGTTTATCATCACAAGTCATGTACAATGTACATAATGTGTGTTTATCATCACAAGTCATGTACAATGTACATAATGTGTGTTTATCATCACAAGTCATGTACAATGTACATAATGTGTGTTTATCATCACAAGTCATGTACAATGTACATAATGTGTGTTTATCATCACAAGTCATGTACAATGTACATAATGTGTGTTTATCATCACAAGTCATGTACAATGTACATAATGTGTGTTTATCATCACAAGTCATGTACAATGTACATAATGTGTGTTTATCATCACAAGTCATGTACAATGTACATAATGTGTGTTTATCATCACAAGTCATGTACAATGTACATAATGTGTGTTTATCATCACAAGTCATGTACAATGTACATAATGTGTGTTTATCATCACAAGTCATGTACAATGTACATAATGTGTGTTTATCATCACAAGTCATGTACAATGTACATAATGTGTGTTTATCATCACAAGTCATGTACAATGTACATAATGTGTGTTTATCAACACAAGTCATGTGGGTAGGGCGACTCTTGTAGCTGCTAGCTTTCCACAGGCACAATAACGTAATGAAACAAAATAACCTCGCCTGTGTTCAGAGTGTCCGCATGTTTTTGATTGCGGGTCGCTGCCATATAGAGCAGTTTATAACTTCTAAGCGCAAGTCTCCTCTCACTGCACAGTGCTAGAGCGTTTGCGTCTGTGAAGTCGTCGGTAACAGCTATAAGTCGTTTGCTATAAACTAATACAATTCGTCTACCTATACAATGAACAGATTGTCCCCGTGTTTGTTATCCCTGGTACCTGCTCTGGAGCAGTCTATTGGGTGATTTTCGTATAATCGTGGGTCCATGTAATGGCAACACGTGTCTGTACCGGTATATGTGTGAGTGTGTGCGTGTGCGTATATGTGTGAGTGTGTGCGTGTGCGTGTGTGTACGTGCGTGCGCGTGTGTGTGTATATGTGTTTGTGCGTGTGTGTGTACAGGAAGTATGACTCCAATATAACCGGATCCCAGAAAGCAACACGCCAATAGAAAACTGGACCAAGAGGAGGATCATTGCAGGCAGTATGACTAATGTGACGGGATCTCTGACAGTAACACGCCAAATTCATACTTCAATCGACTGGGGACATGTTGCATGCAGTATGACTCTAATGTAATCCCCAGAAGCAACACGCCAATGTCATACATCAACCGACGTAAGACTTGTTGCATGCAGTATGACTCTAATGTAATCCTCAGAAGCAACACGCCAATGTCATACATCAACCGACTGAAGACTAAGTCTTGTTGCATGCAGTATGACTCTAATGTAATCCTCAGAAGCAACACGTCAGTGTCATACATCAACCGACTGAAGACTTGTTGCATGCAGTATGACTAATGTAATCCTCAGAAGCAACACGCCAATGTTATACATTACCAGGCTGATTGCAGTAAGACCCTACTCAAGCATGACCGTAACCACGATGGAAACATGATTTAATCGTGGCGGCGTCTCTCGCACTCAGCATACAGTCCTAACGTGATCAGATTCCGGACTCTGTGTGTGATCTATTCAGTAAATACGCGCGTTGCAACACACACCCTCCAGAGATCACACGAGGGGAGGAAAGGGGAGCGGGTGTGTGTGTGTGTCGGGGGGTGGGGGGTGGGGGGGAGGGGGCGATAAATGGGGAAAGCAATATGGCGCCCTAATCGATCCTCGTGAAAGCTTCAGACATCTATAAACATCCCCCGCCCACACCAGAAGGTAAAGCAGAGGGGGCAACATACAACACTAAACATGTCACCTCGCTCTGGCTTCTGTTGCCTTCAAAACAGAGAAAGTTTCCAAGCATTAGGCTCCATTCACACATATCAAATAACCAAAGGGAAGTAATCGCTCTTTATGCATACGACATATGTAATGGAGTAGGCGAGAGTTGTACGGAACCTTTCTCCTGGCACCTGAGAGAATAACAAGCATTGAAATGAACAAGCGACTTTCATCCTCTTTATGTTACAAAATATCCATTCACACAGTTACATCTTGGGCGAAAAAATCATCTCTGTACCGCCGACATAACAGAAGTTGTTGTCAGACAAAAACATAAAGTCATAAAACTTAGATGCCAGTTTCAGCAAATCTGTAAAATAAAAAAATAAAAATTTCAACAAAATATCTTGGTTATGAAACCGACGCAAAACTCACATCTATGACGTGAGCAGACACAGAGGGAGAGATTACATCAGATCAAGCAGTAAAGGTGTATATTTGCCATTATTGGAAGATCAGCTGGTCACAACACCGATATGAAGCTGTCACCACCACGGCAGAGGTGAAAGAATATCAGGCAAATATAACGCTGACAAAATAAGATCAAATCAAATCAAATTTTATTTCACGAGTGTTGTGGAATAAGCAATACAAACGAGCTTTTTTTTAACCAGCCCTCGCCCATAGAGGGACTACTTCTATCACATATATACACGGACATGCATAGATATAAATAAACATAAAATAAAAAGAATAAAAAGAGAGTGAGGAAAAAGAGAAGAGAGAGAGAAAGAAAGATAGAGAGAATGAGAGAGAGAGAGAGAGATAGCGAAACAAGTCGCGAAAGGCGAAAATATAACATTTAGTCAAGCTCAGTCGAACTCACAGAATGAAACTGAACGCATTGCATTTTTTCCGCAAGACCGTACACTCGTAGCATCGTCTGTCCACCGCTCGTGGCAAAGGCAGTGAAATTAACAATCCAGAAAAGCGCGGTAGCGGTTGCGCTGGGGAGAATAGCACGCTTTTCTATATCTCTATTCTTTTTAACTCTCTGACCGTGTTTTAAATCCAAAAACATCATATCTATATGTTTTTTGGAATCAGGAACGGACAAGGAATAAGATAAAATTGTTTTTAAATCGATTTTGGAAATTTAATTTTAATCATAAATTTTATTATTTTAATTTTCAGAGCTTGTTTTTAATCCGAATATAACATATTTATATGTTTTTGGAATCAGAAAATGATGAAAAATACGATAAACGTAATTGTGGATCGTTTTATATAAAACAATTTAATTACAATTTTTAGATTTTTAATGACCAAAGTCATTAATTAATTTGTAAGCCTCCAAGCTGAAATGCAATACCAAAGTCCGGCCTTTGTCGAAGATTGCTTGGCCAAAATTTCAATCAATTTGATTGAAAAATGAGGGTGTGACAGTGCCGCCTAAACTTTTACAAAATGCCGGATATGACGTCATCAAAGACATTTATCGAAAAAATTAAAAGAACGTCCGGGGATATCATTCCCAGGAACTCTCATGTAAAATTTCATAAAGATCGGTCCAGTAGTAGTCTGAATCGCTCTACACACACACACAGACAGACAGACAGACACACACACACACACACTTACACACACACACACACACACACACACAAACACACACACAAACACACACACACACACACACACACACACACACACACACACACACACACACACACACACCACGACCCTCGTCTCGATTCCCCCTCTATGTTAAAACATTAGACTAAATGTTTTAACATAGAGGGGGACAAATATAATGTACATGAGATTGCCATTTTAATTCTTGATCGACTATCACACCCAAAACACGATGTTCCGAGGTCGTGACTGGTGTTTTTGTCTTGTTGTAATAATCATGCTTTTTGTCTTCCCTGGGTGCACTATCATAAAATTCTGGTTACACCAATTGTTGACTTCATTCAGACTAGACTGTAAGGAAACTTCAATTTCTTGAACAGTCCTACAGTTTGTGTGAAGCGTCGAATCATCTGCAAAAAATTCCGTTTTAACTTTGGAATTAGATATATGAAGGAGGGGTCATTAATGAAAACACAAAACAAAATAGGCCCTAAAACTGACCCCTGGGGGACTCCACTCTTTAAACATCCTTTGGGAGAGGTTTTACCGTTTATAGAAACATACTGTGTTCTGTTGACAAGATATGATTTAAAGAATGAACACGTTGCGGGATTGTTCACGTACAATGCAAGTTTATGTAAAAGTAATGTGTGATCTACAAGATCAAAAGCTTTCTTAAAATCAAGAAATACAGCCCCTGATATGTCCGAACGATTAATTGCCGATAGCCAGTTATCACATAGTGATGAAAGAGCTGTACTACAGGAATGTTTCGGACGAAACTCAGATTGAAAGTTGTGAAATAATTTGCACTTTTCCATGTAGTTCAGAAGATTTTTCTGGATGTGCTTCTCTAAAGGCTTTGATAAAATAGGAAGCAATGAAATTGGTCTGAAGTTATTAGGGTCAGACACATCTTTATTCTTAGGAAGTGGAACGACCTTTGCCGTTTTAAATGCATCAGGAAAAATATTTTGTTCAATGCAAAGATTATACACATACGTTAGGGATTCCACTAAGTACGGTAGGGATAATTTAAGCAACGACGGGGAGATTTTATCAGGCCCCATGGATTTATAATTCTGAAGGTTTTCTATAAATTTTCCAACTTCATGTACGGCAATAGTTGGGATAGAGAATGAATCTTGTGATTTCAATTTATGAATACAAAATTCTTTTAATCTAAACAACAAGGAGTCTCCACCCTCGACTTCTTCATTTACATTTTTAGATTGTTTCAATCTATCAGCCAAACACAGAAAGTGCTCATTGAATTCGTCAGGAGAAATGGCGCTATTCAATCTGCTATTTCTTCTTTGGGATTTACCTAACACTTCATTTATGGCTTGCCAAAGCGTGGCAACATCCTTTTTGTATTCAACCAATTTATGAAAATGATTACTTTTTGCCTGGCGTACTAACTCGGTAACTCTATTGCGTTGTGCTTTGAATTCTGATTTCCTTTGATTTTCCTTCAAAAAATCACGTAGTGCCATAGCTTCTACAATCTCAGGAGTAAGCCATGGTGGTAATGTAGGGGATTTTACTCGGTGTTGCCTCAGAGGGGCATACTTATCAATAATCGGGTAGAGTATACTTGAGAAACAATTAATCGCCTCTTCAGCCTCAGTACAATTAAACACATCATGGATAGGAGCTGAAGATAAGTCTATGAAAAACTTAGACTCGTGACATTTTTTAAAGCTCCGATATTTGATGGCTGTGTGTCCTTTTTTATGACATTTTGGGATTATATAGTTCCATGAGCAGCAAGTTACGTAATGATCACTAATGCCAGAATTTACCACATTAACATTCGAAACCATTGTTTTTCTATCCGTGTATATATGGTCAATTAATGTCGCTGATGATGCAGTTATTCTTGTTGACGTTTCAACTAGTTGTTGAAGGCCAAAGAGGGACAAAGTTGTGCACCAAGCTGTCTGTGGTTTATGCAAATCGATATTGAAGTCGCCTAATATTAATATAGGCTTATTTTGGCTCTTGATACTGTCCATAAGGTTGATGAAATCATCTGTCCAGTTTGACAATGCAGCAGGGTTTCTATACAGGAAACCCACGAGCAGAGGGGTAGACTTATTAATTTTGATTTCAAGCCACAGGCACTCAACATGCTCAGCTTCCAAATCGGGTCTACGGTGAGTGTAATTAACCAACGATTCATGCACATAGGCGGCGAGGCCAGTTTGCTGCGGTCTCACGCTGTCACGCCTGAATATAGAGTAATGGGGTACATTCAGAAAGTCATCCGAAACATTCGAATCAAGTCTCGTCTCGCTTATGCCTAATATATGTAACGGTTGTTTGCCTTGATTCAACAGTACACATATATCTGCGGTTTTGTTACGCAGGTGATACACATTCAAGTGAGCAAGGCGGAGATCAGATAACGCACTTTTCTTGGGAAAAGAGCGAGAGAGAGAGAACGAACGAACGAACGAACGAACGAACTTTATTACTCAAGGATGGAGATTTTAGGCTCACGCCTAGTCTTACAATCTGTCCCTGCTAAACTAAGACATAAAAATAAAGACAATAAAAGGGCAATTGTCAATCGCAATCATACAGTATTACTAATTACAACATTACCTATACGAATGCATAATGCACGATAGAACATTGAAATGTACATGTATGTCAATATAATACAAAGAAAAAAAAGTTGAATCGCACACACGCGCGCGCCGCATGCCTGCAATCACGTTCGCACTCAATACAACACCCACACTCACACACATACACACACACACACACACACACACACACACACACACACACACTCACACACACACACACACACACTGTCACGTTTCACTATATCACATAAGGTGATTATGAAACGGTTAGTTACTTCTAACTAACTAACCACACCACGATCCACTCTCGCAGTCATACAATTAAATAGAATCAACAAAAGTATAAGTTTCAGACGCCTGTTTATGTAATAACTCGCCACCTCCCTCAAGACTTCACTCAAAATATGTTCTTTTACGTTCAAAACGTAAAATCAAGGGTCACTGACAAAATGCCAGTTAGAATATAGGAAATTATAGTAACACGCTGATCCCGTGTAAAGCTAGGAAAATATAGCTGTCTGTCAAAGAGCGCTGGTTAAAGCAGGTATCACACCTTCACGTGGTTACCACTCAAAAGAAATCACAAATATAAAAGGATGACTTGGTGGAAAAGGGCGCAATAGCACGGTGCACTTAGCTTTCTGCTACGAGTGGACGTCCCGTAAATAGTTCTTCCCCACTACTGCTTCGACGATTGGAGTGCCGGTTGGCGTGGAACGAAGCAGGGAATCGTGGGGAAGTCAGGCGCCTCACTCCACTGCTGGAAACAAAGGGTGGTCCTGTAGGTGACGTCACTGCCTGCCGGAAGACCCCTGCAGACGGTGACGGCCTCTCCGGTTATCCCAGCAGCAGTAGCAGAAAAACAGCAACAGCGATGACCCGGTTACAGCATACCCGCAAACGTAGAACGTAGTAGGTAGTTACGTAGGCCGTAGAAAAACAGCAAGCAACGGAAGATAGGCTGCAACAAAAAGCATCAGTGCACTAAACATGCCACGCTACCCCTTAAACGCCACCTTTAAACATGTCACCTTTAAATATTTCATCGAGCACGTGGGCCTGCACAAACGGACTTTTACGACAACAAATCAGCCATTTTCCGTCCATCTCTCCATATCTGCAAAAACCATATACAGATTAGTATTTTAGCGTCACAAAGAGCAAATTATGCGCTAACCTGGAAAGAACAACAGAGAGTATTTCATTCCACAAACACAGACTCGTCAACAGCGTTAAATAATGATTTATTACCTCAAAAGCCTATGAATGTAGCACTCTCATGGAAGCAAAAACCGCTTCCTCCCCTGAATGGCCTCTGTTCGTCAACAGCGACACCCTCTTGCCGAATACTTTATGCGGTGAAGAACCATCCCCGCACGGCGAAGAGAAATTGACGACCCGTCTGTCAGCCAGCATGTGTCCAAGAAGAAGGTGGTCTGTTCTATGGAGTTCCTATCAAGCCTCACTAGCAAGTAGCATAGCACGTTGATACCCAGTAAAGTATTTAAACGTGTTGAAAAACCATCAAACTTGTAGGAGAATTCTGACACCGACCCTTCTTCCTCGCTGCTGAATTTCGAGTGTCCAGTTACTTGTCCTCACACAGACAACCTTGACGAAAACACGTGACTAACCTTGTCACATATCAAGTTCAGCTATAGCTGAGTTCTGCTTCGACAGCAGAAATCATCCCCGTGAAATCCGTGCTCGCTATGCATGGATAGAAAAATCTGTCGTAGCCCAGACTCACGCACAGGCGCTTTCTGTCGCAATTGACCAAGAGAAGGACGGGCGCTGTGGTGTGGTGGTAAGACGTCGGCCTCCAAAGCGGAAGGTCGAGGGTTCGAATCCCGGTCGCGGCCGCCTGGTGGGTTAAGTGTGGAGATTTTTCCGATCTCCCAGGTCAACTTATGTGCAGACCTGCTAGTGGCTTATCCCCCTTCGTGTGTACACGCAAGCACAAGACCAAGTGCGCACGAAAAAGATCCTGTAGTCCATGTCAGAGTTCGGTGGGTTATAGAAACACGAAAATACCCAGCATGCTTCCTCCGAAAGCGGCGTATGGCTGCCTAAATGGCGGGGTAAAAACGGTCATACACGTAAAATTCCACTCGTGCAAAAACACGAGTGTACGTGGGAGTTTCAGCCCATGAACGCAGAAGAAGAAGAAGAAGAAGAAGACCAAGAGAAGGCACCCCACTGAGTGACACTTTCTTGGTCCATGTCACTAGATCGTGACACACACACACACATACATACACATATGCGCACACACACACAGAGACATATACGCACGCACACACACATACACACGCAGACACACACACACACACACACACACACACACACACACTCACACACACACACACACACACACACACACACACACACACACACACACAACAACAACAACAACCTCATCAGCATTATCATCATGATCATCGTCGACATCATTATCATCATCAACAAAATATATAGAGGTTAGTGACAGCAATGCATTCTTGCTAGAAACAGCTTCAGAATGTAACTGTTCGTGACATCAGATATTTGCATTCTTGCTAGAAACAGCTTCAGAATGTAACTGTTCGTGACATCAGATATTTGCATTCTTGCTAGAAACAGCTTCAGAATGTAACTGTTCGTGACATCAGATATTTGCATTCTTGCTAGAAACAGCTTTAGAATGTAACTGTTCGTGACATCAGATATTTGCATTCTTGCTAGAAACAGCTTCAGAATGTAACTGTTCGTGACATCAGATATTTGCATTCTTGCTAGAAACAGCTTTAGAATGTAACTGTTCGTGACATCAGATATTTGCATTCTTGCTAGAAACAGCTTTAGAATGTAACTGTTCGTGACATCAGATATTTGCATTCTTTCTAGAAACAGCTTTAGAATGTAACTGTTCGTGACATCAGATATTTGCATTCTTGCTAGAAACAGCTTTAGAATGTAACTGTTCGTGACATCAGATATTTGCATTCTTTCTAGAAACAGCTTTAGAATGTAACTGTTCGTGACATCAGATATTTGCATTCTTGCTAGAAACAGCTTTAGAATGTAACTGTTCGTGACATCAGATATTTGCATTCTTGCTAGAAACAGCTTTAGAATGTAACTGTTCGTGACATCAGATATTTGCATTCTTGCTAGAAACAGCTTCAGAATGTAACTGTTCGTGACATCAGATATTTGCATTCTTTCTAGAAACAGCTTTAGAATGTAACTGTTCGTGACATCAGATATTTGCATTCTTGCTAGAAACAGCTTTAGAATGTAACTGTTCGTGACATCAGATATTTGCATTCTTGCTAGAAACAGCTTTAGAATGTAACTGTTCGTGACATCAGATATTTGCATTCTTGCTAGAAACAGCTTTAGAATGTAACTGTTCGTGACATCAGATATTTGCATTCTTGCTAGAAACAGCTTTAGAATGTAACTGTTCGTGACATCAGATATTTGCATTCTTGCTAGAAACAGCTTTAGAATGTAACTGTTCGTGACATCAGATATTTGCATTCTTTCTAGAAACAGCTTTAGAATGTAACTGTTCGTGACATCAGATATTTGCATTCTTGCTAGAAACAGCTTTAGAATGTAACTGTTCGTGACATCAGATATTTGCATTCTTGCTAGAAACAGCTTTAGAATGTAACTGTTCGTGACATCAGATATTTGCATTCTTGCTAGAAACAGCTTCAGAATGTAACTGTTCGTGACATCAGATATTTGCATTCTTTCTAGAAACAGCTTTAGAATGTAACTGTTCGTGACATCAGATATTTGCATTCTTGCTAGAAACAGCTTTAGAATGTAACTGTTCGTGACATCAGATATTTGCATTCTTGCTAGAAACAGCTTTAGAATGTAACTGTTCGTGACATCAGATATTTGCATTCTTGCTAGAAACAGCTTTAGAATGTAACTGTTCGTGACATCAGATATTTGCATTCTTGCTAGAAACAGCTTCAGAATGTAACTGTTCGTGACATCAGATATTTGCATTCTTGCTAGAAACAGCTTCAGAATGTAACTGTTCGTGACATCAGATATTTGCATTCTTGCTAGAAACAGCTTCAGAATGTAACTGTTCGTGACATCAGATATTTGCATTCTTGCTAGAAACAGCTTTAGAATGTAACTGTTCGTGACATCAGATATTTGCATTCTTGCTAGAAACAGCTTTAGAATGTAACTGTTCGTGACATCAGATATTTGCATTCTTGCTAGAAACAGCTTTAGAATGTAACTGTTCGTGACATCAGATATTTGCATTCTTGCTAGAAACAGCTTCAGAATGTAACTGTTCGTGACATCAGATATTTGCATTCTTGCTAGAAACAGCTTTAGAATGTAACTGTTCGTGACATCAGATATTTGCATTCTTGCTAGAAACAGCTTTAGAATGTAACTGTTCGTGACATCAGATATTTGCATTCTTGCTAGAAACAGCTTCAGAATGTAACTGTTCGTGACATCAGATATTTGCATTCTTGCTAGAAACAGCTTCAGAATGTAACTGTTCGTGACATCAGATATTTGCATTCTTGCTAGAAACAGCTTCAGAATGTAACTGTTCGTGACATCAGATATTTGCATTCTTGCTAGAAACAGCTTCAGAATGTAACTGTTCGTGACATCAGATATTTGCATTCTTGCTAGAAACAGCTTTAGAATGTAACTGTTCGTGACATCAGATATTTGCATTCTTGCTAGAAACAGCTTTAGAATGTAACTGTTCGTGACATCAGATATTTGCATTCTTGCTAGAAACAGCTTTAGAATGTAACTGTTCGTGACATCAGATATTTGCATTCTTGCTAGAAACAGCTTCAGAATGTAACTGTTCGTGACATCAGATATTTGCATTCTTGCTAGAAACAGCTTTAGAATGTAACTGTTCGTGACATCAGATATTTGCATTCTTGCTAGAAACAGCTTCAGAATGTAACTGTTCGTGACATCAGATATTTGCATTCTTGCTAGAAACAGCTTTAGAATGTAACTGTTCGTGACATCAGATATTTGCATTCTTGCTAGAAACAGCTTTAGAATGTAACTGTTCGTGACATCAGATATTTGCATTCTTGCTAGAAACAGCTTTAGAATGTAACTGTTCGTGACATCAGATATTTGCATTCTTGCTAGAAACAGCTTCAGAATGTAACTGTTCGTGACATCAGATATTTGCATTCTTGCTAGAAACAGCTTTAGAATGTAACTGTTCGTGACATCAGATATTTGCATTCTTGCTAGAAACAGCTTTAGAATGTAACTGTTCGTGACATCAGATATTTGCATTCTTGCTAGAAACAGCTTTAGAATGTAACTGTTCGTGACATCAGATATTTGCATTCTTGCTAGAAACAGCTTTAGAATGTAACTGTTCGTGACATCAGATATTTGCATTCTTGCTAGAAACAGCTTTAGAATGTAACTGTTCGTGACATCAGATATTTGCATTCTTGCTAGAAACAGCTTCAGAATGTAACTGTTCGTGACATCAGATATTTGCATTCTTGCTAGAAACAGCTTCAGAATGTAACTGTTCGTGACATCAGATATTTGCATTCTTGCTAGAAACAGCTTCAGAATGTAACTGTTCGTGACATCAGATATTTGCATTCTTGCTAGAAACAGCTTCAGAATGTAACTGTTCGTGACATCAGATATTTGCATTCTTGCTAGAAACAGCTTTAGAATGTAACTGTTCGTGACATCAGATATTTGCATTCTTGCTAGAAACAGCTTTAGAATGTAACTGTTCGTGACATCAGATATTTGCGAAGCTGCGCTTTGAAGTGTTTAATCGTGCTTGACCCCTTTATCTCACATGGTAGCGAATTCCAAATTGTTGAGCCCGAAAACGCTAAACTGGTTTTATATAAATCAATACGGGGTAGCGGGGAAATTAATTTGTTTGAGCCATATCTGTCTGTTGCTTTCTGAAATAATGATCGCATGTACTGTGGGGTCTCGTTTATTTGAACCTTAAACATTAAACGCGCCTTATTAAATAATAACTGATCTTTAAGTGATAAAAAAATTAAGGCTGCTAAGCTTTTGATCTGTTGATGTTTGCGGACCCAGCATGATAAGTTTAGCTGCGCGACGGTGAAGAGAATTTACTTATTTTAAGTGAACATCGCTACAACCATCCTCAAATGTAGATGCATAATTCAGATGAGGTAAAGTATGACCAAAATAAAACAACTTGAGTGCTGAGGTATCAGAGATAGAGAGCGAGACACAGAGAGAGAGAGAGAGAGAGAGAGAGAGAGAGAGAGAGAGAGAGAGAGAGAGAGAGAGAGAGAGAGAGAGAGAGAGAGAGGGAGAGAGAGAGAGAGAGAGAGAGAGAGAGAGAGAGAGAGAGAGAGAGAGAGAGAGAGAGAGGGGGGGGATCACAAAAGCGCCATTCCTCATCTACAGAGTTATGTTTGCAATATTGATAGGCTAGCTCTTAAACTCTGCTTTACTTTCACAATAGAATGCAAATAATTCATCACTGAACCAAAGCTCACAGTCACTGATATTTGTTAACACTACCATCAAAACGGCAATGAAAGGAGCTGCGTTAACGTGTTTAGTATTT
>NC_090245.1:108843003-108905295 GCF_037325665.1 Littorina saxatilis
CTGGAGTAGCAATCCAGCATGGTCATACTCACAGCACTTCGGCGTGGCCCTGAATAGAACGAGTCATGTCACCAAAAGAAAGAACTTTCGACTGGCTCACAGGTAGAGAAGGCTCAGAAGGCCAGTTTGATCGTCAACAGATAAAACGAGGGGCGTCCAAAATCCATGCTCAGAAATAGAACAGAAAGCCCTTTTCCCTAAAAAGTAAAATGTCAGTCCATTGCAGACAAAACGGTCTGTTCTGAACAAAACTGCAAGAGAAATTCAATCTGGTCACAATTAGGTCAGAAATCCAAGAAGTTCACCGGAGGGCAACCCACATTGGCATGCAGAGAAAAATACGTATGTGGAACACGAGAAGATATCCACGTGTTGAGGTGTGAGGTACCTTCCTGGTCGGCCAAGCACTGGCTTGAAAAGTGGCAAGGCGGAGGCAGCTTGCAGGCACACGCCACACACACGGCAAAGCTTTTAAATCATGAAAGGCTGTAAAGCTCAATGAACGGTCCCGCATCATGGATCGGCCGACCCAGACGCTAACTGGGGACCGCTCTCTCTGCAGTCTCTGCCAACCTGGCGATCATATGGCTTGCCAGTGGAGTAATGAGCTGCCGCACACATTCAACTTTTCTTTCCCTATTAGAGCGTAAACGCCCTGTTTTTTCGATAAATAGATAGTTACATTGGAAAGGCTGACAGACGGTCGCACTAAAAGAGAAGAGAGATGGATGCACGATAATTGGGACGCAAAATGTCGCAACACAAAAAGCGTGGCATTTCGAAAATGCTGCAGCATTTGTGAGACAGCAGCAATATCATTTCGAGAAAGAAATTAAACATTCTTGAAAGAAAGAAACAACCTAAAAAGTTTATTTCTTTATTATTGCAGTTTCTGAATACAATCGTAGTGAACGCTATGCATGTGACCGCGACGTCTACCAGAGAGTAGGATGCTCCAACGACGACACCAGAGATCCTTGATCACAACCCCAAAGAGATCACCCCGTGTCTTTCTGTCCCCGCCTGGAGTGAGTATTCTCGTTCAGGCCAGCTAGGACACAACCGCCTCTAACATCACCTGTGCATAAAACTGCGCATCGGCCAAACGGAGCAGTGCCCCTGCGGGACTGACAGCCAGGGCTGTGGTGCACGAAGCGAGAGTGGGTGCCACGCAACCGGGAGAGAACAAAACACGGGGTCCGATTCGTTGAAATCACAACGAACCTCAATTTCAACCAATCCGACAAAGCGGCTGCATGGCTCCCACCCGGTTGGTAACCTTCTCGTGCACCTCGGTCCTGACATCAACCGTCTGCTGCAGTCATGCCCGATCTACCAGGCGTTCAGAAAGAGGAGCAGGCCAAACCCCATCCCAGTGTCCCGAACACTCCACGGCAGTCTAGAGGACCTGCAGCGCACTACCAGCATCATCACGGAGACGGGAGTGTCCTTCAGACGAACGACCAGAAAGAAGGCATTGTGAGAATGCTTCTGTTCTCTGATATTGTGTTAGATGATTAACAGCTATTGTGTTTTCAGCGTCCGATATTTAGACTTGTTCGAGGCTAAATATCGGACCCTATTTGTTTTATGTTTTTTGTGAGGCGCTTAGAACTATTCTAGGATTTGTGCCATATGAGTATCCTCCTTATTATCCCATGTTAAAGTTACACAGTTTGTGTGTGAGATTTCCAGAGAGTTGGTCTGCTCCGTTCTTTTACCAGTCGTGCATCCGTTTGGCTTTCTGTGAAAACTACTAGTTAGTCAGGCCGTTAATTTGCTGTCTGTCTGTCTGTCTGTCTCTGTGTGTCCGTCCGATTACGCCCATGTGTGGCTGTGTGTGTGTGATAGTGTATGTCATAGTGTGTGTGATAGTGTATGTCATAGTGTGTGTGATAGTGTATGTCATAGTGTGTGTGATAGTGTATGTCATAGTGTGTGTCATAGTGTATGTCATAGTGTGTGTCATAGTGTATGTCATAGTGTGTGTCATAGTGTGTGTCATAGTGTATGTCATAGTGTGTGTCATAGTGTATGTCATAGTGTGTGTCATAGTGTATGTCATAGTGTGTGTGATAGTGTATGTCAGTGTTCATAGTGTGTGTCATAGTGTATGTCATAGTGTGTGTCATAGTGTGTGTGATAGTGTATGTCATAGTGTGTGTCATAGTGTATGTCATAGTGTGTGTCATAGTGTATGTCATAGTGTGTGTCATAGTGTATGTCATAGTGTGTGTGATAGTGTATGTCATAGTGTGTGTCATAGTGTATGTCATAGTGTGTGTCATAGTGTATGTCATAGTGTGTGTCATAATGTCTGTCATAGTGTGTGTCATAGTGTATGTCATAGTGTGTGTCATAGTGTATGTCATAGTGTATGTCATAGTGTGTGTCATAGTGTATGTCATAGTGTGTGTGTTTGTGTGTGTGATAGTGTGTGTGATAGTGTATGTCATAGTGTGTGTGATAGTGTATGTCATAGTGTGTGTGATAGTGTATGTCATAGTGTGTGTGATAGTGTATGTCATAGTGTGTGTGATAGTGTGTGTCATAGTGTGTGTGATAGTGTATGTCATAGTGTGTGTGATAGTGTATGTCATAGTGTGTGTGATAGTGTATGTCATAGTGTGTGTGATAGTGTATGTCATAGTGTGTGTGTGATAGTGTGTGTGTTTGTGTGTGTGTGTGTGTGTGTGTGTGTGTGTGTGTGTGTGTGTGTATGTGTGTGTTTGTGCGCGCGCGTACGTGCGTGCGTGCGTGTTTTTTGTTTTGATTGTATGTTTGTTTGGTGTGCGTGCGTGCGTGCGTACGTGCTTGAACTCAGTGCTACAGGTTCGACTTCAGCAAGTTAATGACAGGCTTTACCGGGACAGTATTGTACAGCGTGTGGCGGTACATGTCGACTTCAGCAAGTTAATGACGGGCTTTATCGGGACAGTATTGTACATCGTGTGGCGGTACATGTCGTCTTCAGCAAGTTAATGACAGGCTTTACCGGGACAGTATTGTACATCGTGTGGCGGTACATGTCGTCTTCAGCAAGTTAATGACAGGCTTTACCGGGACAGTATTGTACATCGTGTGGCGGTACATGTCGTCTTCAGCAAGTTAATGACGGGCCGCTTTACCGGGACAGTATTGTACAGCGTGTGGCGGTACATGTCGACTTCAGCAAGTTAATGACGGGCTTTACCGGGACAGTATTGTACATCGTGTGGCGGTACATGTCGACTTCAGCAAGTTAATGACGGGCTTTACCGGGACAGTATTGTACAGCGTGTGGCGGTACATGTCGACTTCAGCAAGTTAATGACGGGCCGCTTTACCGGGACAGTATTGTACAGCGTGTGGCGGTACATGTCGACTTCAGCAAGTTAATGACGGGCTTTACCGGGACAGTATTGTACAGCGTGTAGCGGTACATGTCGACTTCAGCAAGTTAATGACGGGCTTTACCGGGACAGTATTGTACAGCGTGTGGCAGTACATGTCGACTTCAGCAAGTTAATGACGGGCTTTACCGGGACAGTATTGTACAGCGTGTGGCAGTACATGTCGTCTTCAGCAAGTTAATGACAGGCTTTACCGGGACAGTACTGTACATCGTGTGGCGGTACATGTCGTCTTCAGCAAGTTAATGACAGGCTTTACCGGGACAGTATTGTACATGTCGTCTCAGCCAGGTTGGGAAGCACGGCGAGTTTGCAGTGTAAGGGGAGTAAGTTGTCAATTCTTTGTCGGGGCACTTGTGCTCGGAGGCAGTTGCTTCCCCTGGTCTCACTTCGTGCTTGGCAGAAAAAGCAGCAGCCACCTGTTCCGGCATGCAACTCAGTGTTTGGGAGCCCGAGGCTGTGTTTTAGGGCTGCCACCAGAACCAAATTAAACAGCTTCCACTTTGTTGACAAAAAGATGCCCTCACTCACACACACACACACACACACACACACACACACACACACACACACACACACACACACACACACACCGTCACACACACACACACCACAGTAACAACAACAACAATTTCAACAGATCCCAATGGTTTCTTTTCGCATATAATTTTGACAAGCCAAAACGACCGCACTGGGTAGATTTATACAGCCTCGCATCTGACCTCAGGTAATGGGTGTCTGATAGCAAATGAGCACCATCAGTACGGGCATCTACAGGCAAGTCAAAACGAGTGCGAGCCAGCCGATTGAAGCAAGAACACGCCTGATCTTCAACCCAATACAACAGGAAAGGGTACTACTAAAACGGGTACAAGCTATCGGTATGAAGGAAGAACGAGCCTGGCTTCAAGGGCGAGGCGGCGTACCCCATGTGATTGCACCCGCTTGTTCCGCACCTCTCGCAGTACCCGTCCAAATAGTCCTCCAGCCCGCTGCAAGGGTGACCCTCAAAGTCGTGCTCGTTGATACTGGCGTTGAAGTACGCGATGGCGCGGCTATGGCTGCAGGCGACAGTCTCCGTGATACCTGCCAGGCAGACACACACTCTACATCAGACAGAAACATTCTTATCAACTATCTAGCTGTATAATGTTGAAGTAAGCGCTATCTGCGAGATACAAATACACTCCACATCAGACAGCAACATTGTATTCAGCTATCTAGTTGCCATACCTGCAAGATAGAAGCATACGATGAGGGAAATAATACATCATGCAACAAAATTGAATTCCACTATCTATCTCGTAGCTGTGTCTTGTGAAAGAAAGTGATACATGTACCTGGCAGATACACACACTATATATCAGACTGCAACATCGTATTCAACTATCTAGCTGAGTCATGTTGAAGACACACACTATATATCAGACTGCAACATCGTATTCAACTATCTAGCTGAGTCATGTTGAGGACAGCCTGTGGCTGCATGCAACAGGGTTCGTGATACAATAATAATGATTGCATGCGACAGGGTTCGTGATACAATAATAATGATTGCATGCGACAGGGTTCGTGATACAATAATAATGATTGCATGCGACAGGGTGTGTGATACAATAATAATGATTGCATGCGACAGGGTTCGTGATACAATAATAATGATTGCATGCGACAGGGTGTGTGATACAATAATAATGATTGCATGCGACAGGGTGTGTGATACAATAATAATGATTGCATGCGACAGGGTGTGTGATACAATAATAATGGTTGCATGTGACAGGGTTCGTGATACAATAATAATGGCTGCATGCGACAGGGTTTGTGATACAATAATAATGGTTGCATGCGACAGGGTTCGTGATACAATAATAAGGATTGCATGCGACAGGGTTTGTGATACAATAATAATGATTGCATGCGACAGGGTTCGTGATACAATAATAATGGTTGCATGTGACAGGGTTCGTGATACAATAATAATGATTGCATGCGACAGGGTTTGTGATACAATAATAATGGTTGCATGCGACAGGGTTCGTGATACAATAATAAGGATTGCATGCGACAGGGTTTGTGATACAATAATAAGGATTGCATGCGACAGGGTTTGTGAAACAATAATAATGATTGCATGCGACAGGGTTCGTGATACAATAATAATGATTGCATGCGACAGGGTTTGTGATACAATAATAATGATTGCATGCGACAGGGTTTGTGATACAATATTAATGATTGCATGCGACAGGGTTCGTGATACAATAATAAGGGTTGCATGCGACAGGGTTCGTGATACAATAGTAATGATTGCATGCGACAGGGTTCGTGATACAATAGTAATGTTTGCACGCGACAGGGTTCGTGATACAATAGTAATGATTGCATGCGACAGGGTTCGTGATACAATAGTAATGTTTGCATGCGACAGGGTTCGTGATACAATAGTAATGATTGCATGCGACAGGGTTCGTGATACAATAGTAATGTTTGCATGCGACAGGGTTCGTGATACAATAATAATGGTTGCATGCGACAGGGTTCGTGATACAATAATAATGGCTGCATGCGACAGGGTTTGTGATACAATAATAATGGTTGCATGTGACAGGGTTCGTGATACAATAATAATGGTTGCATGCGACAGGGTTCGTGATACAATAATAATGGTTGCATGTGACAGGGTTCGTGATACAATAATAATGTTTGCACGCGACAGGGTTCGTGATACAATAATAATGATTGTATGCGACAGGGTTCGTGATACAATAATAATGGTTGCATGCGACAGGGTTCGTGATACAATAATAAGGGTTGCATGCGACAGGGTTCGTGATACAATAATAATGATTGCATGTGACAGGGTTCGTGATACAATAATAATGTTTGCATGCGACAGGGTTCGTGATACAATAATAATGGTTGAAATATGCATGTTCGAAAGAATAATATGTGTCTCAATTAACATACAAATATGAAACACAAAACACATCACCATATTTGTAAGGCAAAGGTAAGGCATACAGCTAGAAAAAGCAGTTTCTGAGTCGACTTGTATAAAGGCTGTCCTCAATTAAACCCAAAGTCGACTTGTATAAAGGCTGTCCTCAATTAAACCCAAAGTCGACTTGTATAAAGGCTGTCCTCAATTAAACCCAAAGTCAACTTGTATAAAGGCTGTCCTCAATTAAACCCAAAGTCAACTTGTATAAAGGCTGTCCTCAATTAAACCCAAAGTCGACTTCGCGAAGACTTCGCAAAGTTTTATTCAACATTTACCCAAAATCCAATGCCAAAGCTTCGAGCAACCAGCTTTGTGAAGTACCGTAAGCTACCTTTAGAAGAAATGTGTTTTTTTGTTTGTGTGTTTGCTTAACGCCCAGCCGACCACGAATTCAGGGCCATATCAGGGCGGTGCTGCTTTGACATATAACGTGCGCCACACACAAGACAGAAGTCGCAGCACAGGCTTCATGTCTCACCCAGTCACATTATTCTGACACCGGACCAACCAGTCCTAGCACTAACCCCATAATGCCAGACGCCAGGCGGAGCAGCCACTAGATTGCCAATTTTAAAGTCTTAGGTATGACCCGGCCGGGGTTCGAACCCACGACATCCCGATCACGGGGCGGACGTCTTACCACTAGGCCAACCGTGCCGGTTTAGAAGAAATGTGGGGGGTGGGCGTTTACAAGGTACTATATACCCTATACACATTTTTTGTCCCAAAGTAGGGGATGGGCGTTTGCTTGATACTGGGCGTTTACATGGAAGTTTACGGTAGAATTCGCGAAGTTAACTTCGCCCAATTAATGTGAGGCTGTAGAAGAAGCCTGGGACTCACTCATAACACTGCTGAAGTCAGACAGGTCGATGAGACTGGGGCTACATCCGGGCTGGTCCCATCCGCCATTGGGGAAAAAGTCCACGTGACCACAGGGCTTCTTCACGCCGAGACCTGCAAAGACATGACAACAGGCGAGGGTAATTACATGTTTTGTTCACGGGTTACGTTTTGTGTGCTCCTTATCCATACCCACGGCCAACAGACGATGTTAGGAAATAACTCAGTCGGGTTTGTGTGGGTTGTGGAAGAGTTACCTCTTCTTGCCAAACCTCGTTCAAACATTAGAGGAGCGAATCACTAGCGAGGGGTGTGGCGGAGTTAGCTCTTCTTGCCAAACCTCGTTTAAACATTAGAGGAGCGAATCACTAGCGAGTGGTGTGGCGGAGTTAGCTCTTCTTGCCAAACCTCGTTCAAACATTAGAAGAGCGAATCACTAGCGAGGGGTGT
This sequence comes from Littorina saxatilis, assembly GCF_037325665.1. Taxonomy (NCBI): domain Eukaryota; kingdom Metazoa; phylum Mollusca; class Gastropoda; order Littorinimorpha; family Littorinidae; genus Littorina; species Littorina saxatilis. Next base: position 108,850,693 of record NC_090245.1, read on the forward strand.
GGCGGAGTTAGCTCTTCTTGCCAAACCTCGTTCAAACATTAGAGGAGCGAATCACTAGCGAGGGGTGTGGCGGAGTTAGCTCTTCTTGCCAAACCTCGTTCAAACATTAGAGGAGCGAATCACTAGCGAGGGGTGTGGCGGAGTTAGCTCTTCTTGCCAAACCTCGTTCAAACATTAGAGGAGCGAATCACTAGCGAGTGGTGTGGCGGAGTTAGCTCTTCTTGCCAAACCTCGTTCAAACATTAGAAGAGCGAATCACTAGCGAGGGGTGTGGCGGAGTTAGCTCTTCTTGCCAAACCTCGTTTAAACATTAGAGGAGCGAATCACTAGCGAGGGGTGTGGCGGAGTTAGCTCTTCTTGCCAAACCTCGTTCAAACATTAGAGGAGCGAATCAGTGGCGAGGGGTGTGGCGGAGTAAGCTCTTCTTGCCAAACCTCGTTCAAACATTAGAGGAGCGAATCACTAGCGAGTGGTGTGGCGGAGTTAGCTCTTCTTGCCAAACCTCGTTCAAACATTAGAAGAGCGAATCACTAGCGAGGGGTGTGGCGGAGTTAGCTCTTCTTGCCAAACCTCGTTTAAACATTAGAGGAGCGAATCACTAGCGAGGGGTGTGGCGGAGTTAGCTCTTCTTGCCAAACCTCGTTCAAACATTAGAAGAGCGAATCACTAGCGAGGGGTGTGGCGGAGTTAGCTCTTCTTGCCAAACCTCGTTCAAACATTAGAGGAGCGAATCACTAGCGAGGGGTGTGGCGGAGTTAGCTCTTCTTGCCAAACCTCGTTCAAACATTAGAGGAGCGAATCACTAGCGAGGGGTGTGGCGGAGTTAGCTCTTCTTGCCAAACCTCGTTCAAACATTAGAGGAGCGAATCACTAGCGAGTGGTGTGGCGGAGTTAGCTCTTCTTGCCAAACCTCGTTCAAACATTAGAGGAGCGAATCACTAGCGAGGGGTGTGGCGGAGTTAGCTCTTCTTGCCAAACCTCGTTCAAACATTAGAGGAGCGAATCAGTGGCGAGGGGTGTGGCGGAGACACTTGCGCGTTTCCACGTGTTTCCGCCACACCCCGCGCTAGTGATTGGCCCCTGCAATGTTTGTACGAAGTTTTACAAGACGAGGTCACTCTCCCACAACCCATAGAAATCCGACGGTGTTATTTTCAGAATTCGTCTATTCTCTCTCTGTTCTTTGTTATTTGTACTTTGTTATATGTACTTTGTTATAAGTTCTTTGTTATATGTACTTTGTTATATGTTCTTTGTTATATGTACTTTAAATCTTATATAAAAAAAACTTGATAATTAGTGAATCTCTGAAGCTTTAAAGCAGATAGTTTAATGGGTAATTCTGATGAAAACTAAACAATCAATCAATCAATCAATCAATCAATCAATATAAGGCTTATATCGCGCGTATTCCGTGGGTACAGTTCTAAGCGCAGGGATTTATTTATATTTATTTTATTTTTATTTTATGCAATTTATATCGCGCGCACATATTCAAGGCGCAGGGATTTTATTTATGCCGTGTGAGATGGAATTTTTTTACACAATACATCACGCATTCACATCGGCCAGCAGATCGCAGCCATTTCGGCGCATATATATCCTACTTTTCACGGCCTATTATTCCAAGTCACACGGGTATTTTCGTGGACATTTTTATCTATGCCTATACAATTTTGCCAGGAAAGACCCTTTTGTCAATCGTGGGATCTTTAACGTGCACACCCCAATGTAGTGTACACGAAGGGACCTCGGTTTTTCGTCTCATCCGAAAGACTAGTACTTGAACCCACCACCTAGGTTAGGAAAGGGGGGAGAAAATTGCTAACGCCCTGACCCAGGGTCGAACTTGCAACCTCTCGCTTCAAGTCCGAGCGCAAGTGCGTTACCACTCGGCCACCCAGTCTTCTAAACACACACGGCCACCCAGTCTTCTAAACACACACACACACACACACACACACACACACACACACACACACATACACACACACAACACTCACACACTACACACACACACACACATATATACACACACACACACATACACACACACACACACACGCACACACACACAGAGATATACACATACACACACACACACACACACACACACACACACACACACACACACATACACACACCAACACTAGCACTAGCACTTACAACAGTGCACACAAGACCAATCACTACAAGTACCATCCTTCCTTAACCATATCAATCACTACAACCTGCACACTGACGTTAGCACACAGTGAAACCTGCCCCTGGTGACCACCTCTCCACAGCAAACACCTGCCCACAACGACCATCCCAAGGATCCCAGACAAGTTTTTCTTCTATTTCACATTTCCCTAGCGACCACCTGTGAATAACGACCACTTTAGGTCGGTCCCAGGGGTGGTACAAATAGACAGGTTTGACTGTACCTCCTTTGTAGAGCGATTCTGTGTCAGAATGTATGACGTCCACAAAGGTTGCGTCAGTTGGGTCCAGTTTCACGCGAACATCGTAACCCTCAAACTTGGGCGCTGCCGGATCCATTGCTGTAAAACGACAATGCAAATACTGCAGTAAGACACGCATTTACTTTCTCCCAAGAGAACATTTCATCGGATCGGATTAATCTGTGTTTTTATACAAGAGAAGTATTACATATGCTGGTGGGGAAGGGGGGGAAGAAAATTAGTGCACGCTGACAACTTAATAATTCATAGAGATATAGTCTGTATTATGCCACTTTTGTGTGATTCTTTGTAAACGATGAAATATCAAATCAGAAGTAAATCAGGACTAAATCGCCGGGACAGTTGACATGGTAGACACTTTGCCGACTTGTTTTCAGCGACCCCAGAGAGACTTCAAACATAACCACGTCTCAGGTCAGTATAGCAGTTGACTGTCAAGCTGGTGGAGAGTCTGCCATGAGAACAACCTTACTTGACAGTCAACGTGCTATATTGACCTGAGAACAACCTTACTTGACAGTCAACGTGCTATACTGACCTGAGAACAACCTTACTTGACAGTCAACGTGCTATACTGACCTGAGAACAACCTTACTTGACAGTCAACGTGCTATACTGACCTGAGAACAACCTTACTTGACAGCCAACGTGCTATACTGACCTGAGAACAACCTTACTTGACAGTCAACGTGCTATACTGACCTGAGAACAACCTTACTTGACAGTCAACGTGCTATACTGACCTGAGAACAACCTTACTTGACAGTCAACGTGCTATACTGACCTGAGAACAACCTTACTGACAGTCAACGTGCTATACTGACCTGAGAACAACCTTACTTGACAGTCAACGTGCTATACTGACCTGAGAACAACCTTACTGACAGTCAACGTGCTATACTGACCTGAGAACAACCTTACTTGACAGTCAACGTGCTATACTGACCTGAGAACAACCTTACTTGACAGTCAACGTGCTATACTGACCTGAGAACAACTTTACTTGACAGTCAACGTGCTATACTGACCTGAGAACAACCGTACTTGACAGTCAACGTGCTATACTCACCTGAGAACAACCTTACTTGACAGTCAACGTGCTATACTGACCTGAGAACAACCTTACTTGACAGTCAACGTGCTATACTGACCTGAGAACAACCTTACTTGACAGTCAACGTGCTATACTGACCTGAGAACAACCTTACTTGACAGTCAACGTGCTATACTGACCTGAGAACAACCTTACTGACAGTCAACGTGCTATACTGACCTGAGAACAACCTTACTGACAGTCAACGTGCTATACTGACCTGAGAACAACCTTACTGACAGTCAACGTGCTATACTGACCTGAGAACAACCTTACTGACAGTCAACGTGCTATACTGACCTGAGAACAACCTTACTGACAGTCAACGTGCTATACTCACCTGAGACGTGGTGCACGAGAAAGCGCCTGTCTGGCTGAGTACCAAGTGCTGGGGCAGATTGGTTGTCTTCTTCTTCGTTCATGGGCTGAAACTCCCACGTTCACTCATGTTTTTGCACGAGTGGGTTTTTACGTGTATGACCGTTTTAACCCCGCCATTCAGGCAGCCATACGCCTCGGGGGAGGTCGGATTGGTCTAAATTGAAATTTGTTGGAAGTTTCAACTAATCCGAACTTGTATGCTCTCTCTCTCTCTCTCTCTCTCTCTCTCTCTCTCTCTCTCTCTCTCTCTCTCTCTCTCTCTCTCTCTCTCTCTCTCTCTCTCTCTCTCTCTCTCTCTCTCTCTCTCACCACCCCTGGCAACCAAAACGACACTGCACTTACCTGTGATTCTGCCGATCTTTCTGTCGTCAAATTCGTAGTAAGTACCTCCGAACTTCTCCCCGGCATAGCCAGCCACGTGAGCGCCCAGCGAGTGACCGATGAGATGGACAATGGCTGGATCCACCCCGAGTGTCTTGATCAGGGTGGCTACCTGAGCCCCGACCACCCGGGTGTTGGCAGTGGCTCGGTAGTAGTCTGGACCCTTTGCGCCGTTCTCCCAGTCAACGAAGATGACGTTTTCCACCTGAACATCAGTTAGTTGTGGGTTGCAGTGGCTGCTAAATACACGACTGGGTCTATCTCTGGTACATATGTCAAGGGTAACAGCACTAAGCTGAACGATTACTGGCTGGTAAATACACGACTGGGTCTATCTCTGGTAAATATGTCAAGGGTAACAGCACTAAGCTGAACGATTACTGGCTGCTAAATACACGACTGGGTCTATCTCTGGTAAATATGTCAAGGGTAACAGCACTAAGCTTAACGATTACTGGCTGGTAAATACACGACTGGGTCTATCTCTGGTACATATGTCAAGGGTAACAGCACTAAGCTTAACGATTACTGGCTGGTAAATACACGACTGGGTCTATCTCTGGTACATATGTCAAGGGTAACAGCACTAAGCTGAACGATTACTGGCTGGTACATGAGAAATGTCGGACGCGATTTCATGAAACATTGGTGTGGCGGAAAGCCACAACCTAAAATACATGACGGTATTCTACTGGCCAACACAGCCACAACCTAAAATACACGACGGTATTCTACTGGCCAACACAGCCACAACCTAAAATACATGACGGTATTCTAGTGGCCAACACAGCCACAACCTAAAATACATGACGGTATTCTACTGGCCAACACAGCCACAACCTAAAATACATGACGGTATTCTACTGGCCAACACAGCCACAACCTAAAATACATGACGGTATTCTACTGGCCAACACAGCCACAACCTAAAATACATGACGGTATTCTACTGGCCAACACAGCCACAACCTAAAATACATGACGGTGTTCTACTGGCCAACACAGCCACAACCTAAAATACATGACGGTATTCTGATACTGGCCAACACAGCCACAACCTAAAATACATGACGGTATTCTACTGGCCAACACAGCCACAACCTAAAATACATGACGGTATTCTAATACTGGCCAACACAGCCACAACCTAAAATACATGACGGTATTCTAATACTGGCCAACACAGCCACAACCTAAAATACAGGACGGTATTCTACTGGCCAACACAGCCACAACCTAAAATACATGACGGTATTCTACTGGCCAACACAGCCACAACCTAAAATACACGACGGTATTCTACTGGCCAACACAGCCACAACCTAAAATACATGACGGTATTCTAATACTGGCCAACACAGCCGCGAAGCTCCCTCACCCCTCACCTCCCCCCACATCCGGGGAGTGATCCAAACATATTCTAACTGAAAGTTAACTAAAATACAGTTATCACCGGAGTGTTCTGTGCAACCGCCTCACTTTTGTTCGTTGTGAGTACAGGTGTACTTACTTTCGTCAGCAGCTCCTGTATCAAGGGAGCCACCCATATTCCTTCCATGGAGTCCGTAAAGCCGTGAATGAGGAAAGCGACCTGGTCAAGGAAAACGTTATGCCAACATTAAACGAACAGAAGAAAACGACTTTGTTTTTACTGTCTTGGCTTGGCTTAGCAAACGAAGATTTATAAAGGCATTCCTCGTTTATAACTAACAAAAGCTGGAAAATACTAATATTTTACAAACAACTATAATTCTAAATAAAATATAATGCTGAAATAGCACCACATGTATTCAAGATTGACCTTTTCTGACGACCGGTTAAGAATTTCTTCAGACCAAAATTACATTCAGTGCAAAAAAAAGTGATTGGGAATAGTTCAAATGAATGGTCAAGCAAGCAAATAAAAAGTAAACACGCCTTTACTTTGATAGGCTAATGCCATAATTCGAATAAGTTGTTGAGCTGTGATGTCTAAGATTTATGGCAAACTGATAAAGCAAGATATTAATTATATTTCCTTTCTTGTGAAAAGAAACTAAGTCGTCTTTCTTCACATAAAGAAATCTTTGTTTCTTGATGTGTTTACCCTTTAAAGACACCGATTGACCAAAGAAATATATTTCGCAAATATTTTGCCTGTGATATGTTTAGAGTGTGTTGAAACAAGTGTGAACAAAATTAGATAAATCAATCGGACAGACTTTATGATACAGAATATCGAATAGGATGAATAAGAATAAGAATAAGAATACTTTATTATCTCATAGAGAAATTCAGGCGTGGTACATAACAATAATACAAACAGGACATTGTTTTTACATAAGACATATAGCACTATATAACAGGGCAGGTTATAAACACACCTCCCACATACCTTTCTGGCCATTCCTTGCATTGTGCTTACGCATTCAGTCATGAACACATCCATGTCTCACTTACACATCGCACACATGGACATTCTTATACGCTCAACTTACCCATTCACACATGGACATTCGACCACGCTCCACTTACACATTCTTATAAGCTCCACTTACACATTCACACATGGGCATTCTTATATGCTCCACTTACACATTCCCACATGGACATTCGACTACACCCACTTACACATTCCCACATGGGCATCTTTAAAGCACTGCGCTTACATATTCTCGCACACCTACGCGTATAACGGACTATGGCTAAACATCATTGCAAAAAAATCATAGCATACAATATATCACAGAAAAAATACGGACGTACATAAAACCAATACATACATGTACATTACTACTGATTGCACTGGCAGAAGAGGGGCTGAGTCGGGTATGTGGATGTGTTTACATGTTGCCAAGGGTGATGGATTTGGGGATGAAGCTGTTTTGCAGCCTGAGTGTCCTAGCTTTGTGCGTGCGAAGTCTACGGCCAGAGGGAAGGAGTTCATAGAGGTGGGCAAGGACATGGGACCTATCTGAAGCTATCCGCCTACTCTTTCTCACCACACGCTTTTCATACGGGGACTCCACACTTGCTTGCTGCCTGCCAATCACCTTGCTACTGACATTCACCATTCGTACTTAAGACATTCCTGTTCTTCACACTCAGACCTCCATACCAGGACACATTGATGACAGACTCAATGAAAGAGCGGTAGAAAGTTTGAAGGATAGAAGGGTTCACATTCAACTTCCTAAGTTTCTGAAGGCAGTAGATGCGTGACTGACATTTTTTGTGTATGAGGGTGGTGTTTGCATTGAAGGACAGCTTATCATCGATAACTGTGCCAAGATACTTATATTCAGTCACACGCTCAACAGTCACACCATCAATCATCAGGTCAGGGACAGGGGCAGGGTTTCTTCTAAAGTCTATCAGAAGTTCTTTGGTCTTTGTCACATTTAGGTCTAAAAAGTTGTCTTTACACCAGGCGTTGAAACGTTCTACTTCTGCAAAGTAAGTTGCGTCACTATTGGAGAGATCTTCTAGCGCTGTATCATCTGAATATTTGATAAGAAGGGTGGAGTCAGTGCCACTGCAGTCGTTAGTGTAGAGTGTGAACAACACAGGGGAGATAACTGTACCCTGTGGAGAGCCTATGGAGGTGGACCTAAGGGAAGAGAGAGCTGTCTGAAAGCGGACTGACTGGGTTCTGTTAACGAGAAAGTTGATAATCCACAGGATAAGCCTTGGAGTCACGCTGTAGCGGAGAAGTTTCTGGGCCATGAGGCAGGGTTGGATAGTGTTGAAGGCAGAAGAGAAGTCAATGAAAAGAATGCGTACAAAAGAGCCAGATTTTTCTAAGTGTGTGTATGCGTTGTGTAAGAGTGTGAGTGTGGCGTCATCTGTGCATCTGTTCTGCTTGTATGCAAACTGGAAGGGATCCTGATGGGGCTTGACCTGATGGAGCAGTCTAAAGAGGACAATGCGCTCAAAGCACTTCATAACAATAGAGGTGATAGCTACAGGGCGATAGTCATTCAGGGTTTTGGGCTTGTTGTTCTTGGGGACAGGGCTGATCGTAGAGTTTTTCCAGAGTCTAGGCACAGTGCAATCTTTCAGAGACCAACTAAACAAACGGCTAAAAACAACGGACAACTGACAGGCACATGATCTCAAAACTCGTCCACCGATGTTATCAGGACCAACTGCTTTCTTTACATTCAACTTGCTAAAAACCTTCTCAACAGTCTTGCCTTGAACTTCAAAGTCCTCCTCCTCACCTGCCATATCTACCTTAAGCTGGGAAGTCACGCTGTCTAAATCATCCTTCAAATCATCTTTCTCGAATCTACAATAGAACTCGTTTAATTTCTCAGAAAATTCAACCTGTTCTTTCATCGGCATGCTATTGCTACTGGATTTTGATTTGGCCTGTCCTGACAAAGTTTTAAGTCCTTTCCATGCGTCTGCTAAGCTACCTGATTCAAACTGTGACTCTACTTTCCAAGAGTCAGTTAAAGGAGGGTTGGGTAATTGAATATCCCTACCAGCACCGCATGTGAGCCCCATATCGGCCCCATGTTATTTTGCACATGTCTTCTGGGGCCCAGTTAGCCGCTCTGGGTCCCACGTGGTAGCATCTGGGCTAACCGCGAATGGAGTGGAGAAATGCCGCCAACATTCATCCCATATGTTCCCCACATAAAGTGAAGTTATGGGGTAGCTGTTATGATATTAGCGACATCGTTTTCCGGGGTCAATCGCTGTCGTATGTTTTTAATGTAAGCGAAACAGTAATTCTAAATAGCGTTCGCCAAATATAATACCTCACCTTCCCATTGGAATTGAAGTGGGACGAAGAAACAGTCTTGGCATCTCGAGCAGCTAGGTGGTCCGGTGTGGTGGGGTTGTTGGCGGTGAAGAGGCTGAAGATGATGTTCTGGTCTGTGGGCGACCAGGGGTAGTGGAACAAGGTGTTGGTGTAGGGTGCGTTCAGGTTGTAGCACTGAAACGCTGGCACCATCTCATCGTAACACACGTCCCAGTACCAGGCTGACAAGGATGCAGAACGTGACAAGGACGGACGGACCGACAGACAGACAGACAGACAGACAGACAGACAGACAGACAGACAGACAGACAGACAGGTATATAGACAGTCAAACAGACAGACAGACAGACAGACAGATAGACTGAAGCATGGTTACTTCAGGTGGTAGCACTGAAACTCTGGAAGCATCTCATCGTAACACGCTGGAAACCATGCAGATTGAGAAACAGACAGACAGGAAAACAAATCACAATGATAAAGACTTACGTGCGAAACAACACACACACACACACACACACACACACGCGCGCGCTCTCTCTCTCTCTACCTCCCCACTCTCTCTCTTTGACTCACTCACTCACTCACTCACGCTATCGAGGAGAGAAAACCCTTTTCTCTCACCAGCAGCAAATAGATGGGGCCCAGCGGCCAACGCGAGCAAAAGTCGAGCGATCATGTCTGCAATACTAAGTCAGTGAAGATGTCTAATTGGTCCTGGGCCTCAAAGCTATCCGCTTCACGAGATTCTGCAAATAGGTGAAAGCTGAAAAACGATGCAGGCATCTTTATACTATTGTAACTGTCATTGCCCCTCTCCTTTCCACTTCACCCCACCCGCCTTCCCGCATTTAAAATTAAGTCGCATAAAGCGAAATAACTACATTTAGTCAATCTGTCGAACCCACAGAAAGAAATTGAACACGCTGCATTTTGTCGCAAGACAATTTAGCTTCGTCGATTCCCTGCGGCGTGATTAACGTACAGAAATTGACAAGCCAGTATAGCGCAAAAGCGATTGCACTTCACAGGAAAGCGCGCTTTTCGGTAATCTTTTTAACTGTATGAGCTTGTTTTTAATCAAGCATAAAATATCTATATGATTTTGGAATCCGGAAATGATAAAGAATAAGATGAAATCGTTTTGGATCGATTACTAACATTTTAATTTTAATCAAAATGTTGAGATTTGTAATGACCAAACTCATTAACTAATTATTAATCTCTCAGGCTGAAATGCAACCCCAAGATTGCATGTACAAAATGTGATTCTATTTTGATACCAACAAAAAAATGAGGGCGTGAGAATGCCGCCTCAACTTTAACTAAAAGCCGGATATGACGTCATCAAGATATTTATCGAACAATTAAAAAATCATGTCTGGGGATATCATACCCAGGAACTCTCATGTAAAGTTTCATGAAGATCGGTCAAGCAGTTTTCTCGCTTTACACACACACACGCACACATGCACGCACATACACCACCACCATCGTCTCGATTCCAAGTCTATGTTAAATCATTTCGTCAAAACTTGACTAAATGTAAAAAATGAGAAAAAGGGGAAAAAATTAGGTGAGTGTAGCTTGGTGGACAAATATTGATTCTCACTTCATCGAGTGCTTTCCATTCAACGTTAAGGAATTGCGTTGGCCTAACATGCATTCATTTCTTTCAGGTGTTACACGAAGTTAACCTTGCATGTTCTTAATATTCAGACAGTAGTTTGAACAGGAAATGTACCCAGCGTTCGGGCAGAAGTGTTGTTAGGCCCCAGGGTGTTTCGTTTCGTAAAGAGAATGTCAATTATGGCGTGTTTATCTTGAACGTTGTCCGTGTCTGCTCAAATTTGTGGGCAAGAGTTCGGTCGGTCTTACGTATCAACGTTCAACTTTTTAATTTGAGATCATGTTGTGTGTATTTGGCCCTGAAGAAAAAAATTTGATCTTGTGTTGAAAGAAAAGAATGGCGTCCAAAAGACAAAAAGACCATGCAACAGATGCTGAGCTTTTATCATTTATTCATGAAGCCTGTTTATCGAAAACAGTTCTTTGCGTCCAGACGGCAGTATGGTTAACAGTGATACGGATTTACCGTAAAGCACCTTGTAAGCGCCGAGTATAACCAGGAACACGTTAAGTGGATGACAATGACGGAACTTCAAGCTCCCAGTATCTAGTAACCCCCCCCCCCCCCCCCCCCCAGTTTTGGATCACTGGATGGGGAATATGATAATAACAAGGAACAAGTGGATGACAATGACGGAACTTCAAGCTCTCAGAATCTACGGTATCGAGTAACCCCTCCCACCCACCCACCCCCCCCCCTCTTTTGGATCATATGAGGGGAAATGTTAGTATAACGAAGAACAAGTGGGTGACCATGACGGAACTCCAATCGCTCAGAACCTAGTAGAGGGCCCCAAAGGGGGGGTATCATCACGATCACGGGAAGGGACATTTTAGCTTTCACGATCACAGTTACCTTGATTTTTGTTTTCACGATCACGAACACCAGTGGCAAATCACGGTCACGGTAAAAGTTGCATGTACAGAAAGCACGTGTCAAAGTAAACACAACCACACAGTAATTCACTCCTCTGGATCTATTGTTTATTCAACACAAAGTGAGAACTGTTGCTTTTTTTTATTATTATTTTTTTAATTCTCTTTCATACACACATAGAAATACATATCATGATTTGTAATCAGTAACAAGAATGTCGTTTTCATTGTTCTCTCTCTCTCTCTCTCTCTCTCTCTCTCTCTCTCTCTCTCTCTCTCTCTCTCTCTCTCTCTCTCTCTCTCTCTCTCGAGGTATAGGAGGGATGATTTTTTGGGACCCATATCTTTTTGTGGCATGTTTGAAATGTGATTGCAAATATTTAGGACAGTCGTCATTTAGAATTTTATACATGAACACAGCCTTGTTTAACGTCAACTGATCTTTCAAGGGGAGGAAATTTAGGAGCTTTAGCTTTTCATCCGTGGACCTATTCAAATCATGCAGAATAAGTTTTGCAGCTCGGCGATGCAGGGAATTGAGTCTTTTTAAATGAACATCACTGGAACTCCTTCCCCCAACAGATAAGAAATGCAACTTCAGTGAAATTGTTTAAGAGACTGTCCCGTTCACACATCATTCGTGAATGAAATGTCTTGTTCGATTGTTATTTTGTTGAACATTTTGTACTAGTGTTAACGGATGTGTAGCTCATCTGAGCAACTTAATTCTCAAAATGAAAGGCTTAACTATGTCAATGTAATTTTGTAATTTTTGAGTTCTCCTTATATAATTCCGTAACTGCATATAGTATTGCAATTCATACAATGTATTTCTATATCTTATATGATTGAATTTTTATTTGTTATGTTCGTCTGTCTTTATGTGTTGTATAAAGGACAGGTTGGAAGAATAGGCTTTGCCTAAAACCTTTATCCTTTTGTAATAAAGTTCTGAGTCTGAGTCTGAGTCTGAGTCTCTCTCTCTCTCTCTCTCTCTCTCTCTCTCTCTCTCTCTCTCTCTCTCTCTCTTCACACACATGAATATATACTTGCACAATTTCACATTTCCAGAGCTAAATCTTGATAACCCATTTTCTCAAAAACTATTGGGTGGATTGAAATTAAAGTACATGTATGTGTGATTGGTTCTTTATTTTCAACTTTGCCATACAATTTGAGGTACACCATCGCCTGGTTTTATGGCCTTGAAAAACAAACAGGAATGCTACAGGCCAAAAATGGTTTTACCTGAAAGAAGCGCGCAGTGCCAGTGGCGAAGCCACAAGCCTGAGCCTGCGAAGCAGGCGAGCCAACTAGGGGGGTCCGGGGGCCCCTAACCCCCTGAATTTTTTTTCAAAAAACGGTTACAATCTGTGCAATCTGGTGCATTCTGGGCATCATTTTCAGGGCTGTAATAGTGTTGTGATCTTGTTAAAAATCCCATTTTAGCCTCCCCCCACCACCATTCAACACACCTCCAAACTGGTGAAAACAACACTACTGTGCGCTGGCTTCATTGAGACCGGCGCCCGGTCGCGTTGCACGATATTCACACGGATCGTTTTTGCGGAAAATTTTCAACTTCACCGGAATAAATTTGACTTTACCGGATTTTGAAAACGGCTTTATCGGATTTCCGGCAATTACCGGAAAAGTAGCATGCCTGACAAAATCCCCAACGAAATATTGACTTTGATCGTCTTTGACATGAGGATCAAGTGACCCAAACTGGCACGTCTCCCCGCCATTGTTTCTGAATTTAACCCATTGTTGATATTAAAGTTTACAGGCGCTAAAATAAATCCAAGCTTAATGCAAAGAAGCGACAATTAGAATCTATGCCAAGCGTGTCCACGTTGCTGGGATGAAAAACACATTTCTAGTTTCGGTTTTGCTACACGCAGACTCGATCTCGAGCCAGTCGAGGTCACACTGAGCGAGTGACAGCCGGACGTGGCAATGTCGACAATGTCAATGATCTCACTCAAACTCAAAGATCTTGAACAAATTTCAAGATCTTTGCCTACATTCAGAACAGTCATAGAGCAACATAGATCAACATACCTTGATATTTCGTCTTCGGAAAGACCGACCCGTAGCCTGACCTTTCCACCAAGGAAGGCATTCTCGCCGCCTGCTTTGGTCTGGCTTGAATCCACAAAATATAACAGAAGTTCGATGACAGTACCGCTGCACGCCATTTTTGATCTTCGAATTCGAATTTGACTGAATGCACTCAAAACCTTTGCACGAAGCCCTTCCATTGGATGAAGTTTGGCAGACTTTTGCAATTTGCCTTCTGATTGGATTTTTTTGGTGTGTGATTGGTTCTCTTAAAGGGAAGCAATCGCTGTCAAAATCATATCTCTGAATGTGTTGTTGCTTCCCTTCAATCGGGATTGGCTCCTTGATGAATAGAGGATCATAGAGTGATACAGCTGTGAAAAATGTACGTTGAAAATAAAATGCTTTGCAATAATGCCCATCACGATCACGAAAACAAATGACGATCACGATCACGAGACTTGATTTTTTTGTCATCACGGATCACGGACAAAGTCCCATCACGATCACAGAAATGGAAATTTCGGCAATCGCGGTCACAGAAAGGTCAAAAAACGCCAATCACGATCACGATTTTAAACCCTTTGGGGCCCTCCTAGTACTCCCCCTCATGAGCGTTTGTTCGAGCAAGACATCATTTTTGAGATCGTCCAGCACTTTCGGAAATTCCCGTTTCTTTCGCCCTTCCCTGACTTGTTAAGATATTTCAAACCAAGACGTACGCGTTGACGTACACGTTCACTTTCAATTGAAAACGTCTTTGAAAACAACAAAAACGGATAATAAAAAAATCTGACTAGTGTACACACCCTTGCTTCGTGAAAACACCCATGCTTCGTGAATAAAGGTCTCACTAGCTGCTAAGGGATTCTAAATTGCTTACTGCACATTTCTCCGACGTCAAGAGTTAGGTTGAGACGCGCATCCTCATTTGAAACCCTTAATTGACCGATGTGTTGCCTGGCTGGCTGTGTGAAGGGGTGTAAAGATCATTTCTCCCGTTTTACCACAGCTAGGAACCCAGGCTAAGTTTTTGCACACACTGTATGCACCCAAATTCCAAGCTACTGAACAAATGTCAGCTCTATTGAACCCAGAGTACCAGAGATACAATTCTAATCCGAAGACACACAAACAGACAGACAGACAGACAAACAGACAGACAGACAGACAGACAGACAAACAGACAGACAGATGAACATAAAAAGGCGGCGTAATAAGCAGGTCGTAGATCGTGTTTTTGATCTAAAAGTTTCCGCACCGCTCAACTGAGCCCAACTCGTCGATTCGGCGTCCTAAAGTCCGTCACAGCTGGCGTTAGAGATTGGCGAGCATGCGAAAGATACTATTGTAGGCTTTCCTTGAGACGTGTGTGAAGATTTGTTATTTTACGGTGCCTAATGCTACATTCAGTCACTAGATCATTTTACCTCACGTAATTGTGGCCACCAGCTGGTCATGTCTGTCCGGTCGTGTGAATGTGGCAGTGTGACAGAGTTTGACGTCTGAAATGCATTCATTTAAGCGTGGCATATTTGCTATTGTTCTAAACAAGAGCACACACCCACACATATGTGCCACACACACACATACACACACACACACACATTTTACGCGTACTGAACTGATTTCCCCAGCTTCTACAG
Source organism: Littorina saxatilis (assembly GCF_037325665.1). Lineage (NCBI taxonomy): Eukaryota > Metazoa > Mollusca > Gastropoda > Littorinimorpha > Littorinidae > Littorina > Littorina saxatilis. The sequence continues at coordinate 108,865,981 of NC_090245.1, forward strand.
GTTGCGAAAAGAATTCAGAACGGTGACTGCAGAATGTATAAAAGACGTTTTGTATTGTTGCGTGCCAAAAGGACCTTATCACGTTTACCTGAAGGGAGAATGTCAAAACAAGGGTTGAGTTCATTATAGTTGATTTAACTGTGGACATTAGTTCGTCGTCGTTGTTGTCGTCCAAGCAAGGTATGTTGCAAACAACTCATCAGTCGCGCATTAATCTGCGTCCCTTCTGCTTTCTTTTACCGACGTCCACTGTTCCGAAGTGACTGAAGATGGAAAAACTATGTTCGGAGTAGTTTTGGTTTGGCACGGGGCGGGTGGCTTAAAGACCTCGTGAATCAAATCGCCGTAGTTTTGGTTTGGCACGGGGCGGGTGGCTTAAAGACCTTGTGAATCAAATCGCCGTAGTTTTGGTTTGGCACGGGGCGGGTGGCTTAAAGACCTCGTGAATCAAATCGTTTGGCACGGGGCGGGTGGCTTAAAGACCTCGTGAATCAAATCGTTTGGCACGGGGCGGGTGGCTTAAAGTCCTCGTGAATCAAATCGTTTGGCACGGGGCGGGTGGCTTAAAGACCTCGTGAATCAAATCGTTTGGCACGGGGCGGGTGGCTTAAAGACCTCGTGAATCAAATCGTTTGGCACGGGGCGGGTGGCTTAAAGACCTCGTGAATCAAATCGTTTGGCACGGGGCGGGTGGCTTAAAGACCTCGTGAATCAAATCGTTTGGCACGGGGCGGGTGGCTTAAAGTCCTCGTGAATCAAATCGTTTGGCACGGGGCGGGTGGCTTAAAGACCTCGTGAATCAAATCGTTTGGCACGGGGCGGGTGGCTTAAAGTCCTCGTGAATCAAATCGTTTGGCACGGGGCGGGTGGCTTAAAGACCTCGTGAATCAAATCGTTTGGCACGGGGCGGGTGGCTTAAAGACCTCGTGAATCAAATCGTTTGGCACGGGGCGGGTGGCTTAAAGACCTCGTGAATCAAATCGTTTGGCACGGGGCGGGTGGCTTAAAGACCTCGTGAATCAAATCCTTTGGCACGGGGCGGGTGGCTTAAAGTCCTCGTGAATCAAATCGTTTGGCACGGGGCGGGTGGCTTAAAGACCTAGTGAATCAAATCGTTTGGCACGGGGCGGGTGGCTTAAAGACCTCGTGAATCAAATCGTTTGGCACGGGGCGGGTGGCTTAAAGACCTCGTGAATCAAATCGTTTGGCACGGGGCGGGTGGCTTAAAGACCTCGTGAATCAAATCGTTTGGCACGGGGCGGGTGGCTTAAAGACCTCGTGAATCAAATCGTTTGGCACGGGGCGGGTGGCTTAAAGACCTCGTGAATCAAATGGTTTGGCACGGGGCGGGTGGCTTAAAGACCTCGTGAATCAAATCGCCGCACTGGCTGATATCCAGCGAGGCTTTAAACATGGGTGTTACACGACACTTGAGATTGACGAAGTTCTCAAATGTCGTATAGTTGTGTTCTTTTATTCTACGTGGTCCGTCTTCACAGCAGCAGACAAAAACTCGTCAAATTGAGTTCGAGGATTTATTTAGCATTCCATACATACAACTGCACATCGTAGCAGAACTCAAAGTAGAAGCTTTTTAATGTAACCGAGTGCCAAATATACTTTACCCTTTCTCACCGAGCTCAAACACTCAAAGCAACTGACACAAGTTAAATTACCCGGTTCTTTATTTCCATAAGATGATGAGGGGAAAATTTGGGAAAGCGGGGGTTTACCTTCAAATACTAAACTTCCAGTGTATTACTCTCTAGAACTAGAACAACCCCAAACAACACTCTAAATCCTTTACTCTAAAGCTATGCTTTAGATTCCCACTCTAGAACTATGCTTTAAAACAACACTTTAAATCCTCCCTCCAAACTACACTCCAAAACTATACTCTAAATCCTCACTCTCAACTTTAATATAAAAAAAAACCCCAATAGAACTCTAATCTAAAACAAACGAGATCTAACTGAACCCCTCTAACGAAACCTAACTAAAATCCATCTACTAAAATTAACTGAACCCCTCTAACAAAACCTAGTCCACAAAAACCTAACTGAACCCAACTAAAAAACCTGAACTAAAACCCCATCTACGAAAACCTAGTCTACGAAACCCTAGTCTACGAAACCCCGTCGCACACTCCGCCATCCTGCAAATCACAGAATGCACGCCGTAAGCATACGTAAACAACTCAACAATGTCAACTACCACAAACTAAATCCATTAACAACAGCAAAACACATCATTCCTTCCAAATAACATGCCTGCAATACCGTTTTCTCAAGCACCACGCCGTATAAACGGTTGCACCGACTGAAAGCCGCGGGACCGGTTGCATCGACTAAAAGCCGCGGAATCAGGACAAGCGAGGTGAGTTTCTCCACAAAATTACAAATCTCTTCTCTTAATTAGTAGATTATCATATAACTTTTGTTTACACTTTGAACTTAGGTATTGTAGCATCACATCATCGATTTTTTTCCTTGATTGCATTTACGTGTGAATGTTGAACTGTGATTATTTACACTTGTCAAAGCGCATTTTTTTAAATTTTGACTTTCAACCTTCACCACCAAAAATCAAGCTTTCGGACAAACCTACAGACAATTAAGATGTAATCAATGATTATTTATTGACCTTTGGGTTAAATTTTATTAGCTAATGTTACATGGTTACTTCATATTTTACGGATATATAAAGACACCAAACGTTTGACGGTTGCACACCACGGAAGAGCATGGTTGCACGTCGCGACAATATTTGATTGCCAGCGGTTGTGCACCATGGGACATTGTCCTTCTAAATTTGCCAGTAATATCAAGTTATATTTGGTGAATGTCTCAGCTCTTGTTTTGTTATGTTGTTATAGTCCCCCACCACCTTTATTGCCGATGTTCTGTGCGTTTTTGTACGATCCGATAACTCCAAATTTTGCTTCTCTGCAACCCCCAACCCCCACGATAGCGGGCTACCACCCCCACCGATCCCGGCAGAGAGGTTGCAGAATGGAGATCTCTGGTATCACGACGGATAGCTATCTTGATGTTAGCGAAGAGATGGTGGAAGCTGTGGACGCTGTTCTTTCACAAGGGCAAGCTCAGACCATAGGTCCACCCACAATGACATCAACACCATAAAAGCCGTCTGGGAGTTTAGGCAAGCGTCATCTGTGTCAAGAGTGTGGCAAAAGTTACAAATATGCTTCTGGTCTAACAGAACACAGGAGACAAGAACACGGCTTTCAAACGGGATCAAGATACACGTGCGGGGTATGTGATAAAGCTTTCATGAACATTACTGAATTTCACAGCCACTATATTGGTCATCAAGGCATAAAGCCACACAGATGCAAAAAATGCAACAAGTATTTCCAAAGCAAACGGAACCTCACACGCCACAATTGTAAGACAAAACCAAGACTTCTTGTCTGCAGCAAATGCGGCAAGAGTTTTGCTTGTGCCCGACTGCTGAGTCAGCACATGCATACCCATGACGAGAAACCCCAGTTGATTCATCACTGTCCGAATTTGATGCTGGTTCGTCCGTTTTGTTCTCGTCCGCTTTGCATTCGCCAGTTTTGCATTCGTCGGCTTTGCATTCTATTGTGATAGTTTCATTCTTATGGCCAACAATGTGGTATCCCTCTGCTACTGTCTTTGGAATTACTTCGAAGTCTTTTGAACAATATCTGACTACCCCGGCTTTATCGTCAAGCCGAAGAATGCGAAGCTTCACATTTTCAGTGGGGTGTAATGGCAAAGCATGATCGATAGCGGTGATGAATTCTTCACATTTTTCAGAACAATACCAGCACATGAAGCAGGGCTGCTTCGCATCCATGGTTTATGCAGTGGACAGGTGATTTCAGAGGCCGGACTCCATCTGCCATAGAAAATTAGAAATATCAGAGTGCGAGTACCATCCTAAAAAAAATGCGTGTCTCCATGAAACTAGTGGGACTGTACACTATCCGGGTCAAACCACCTGTACAGTGGCCGGCAAAAGTATTGCACCACATAGCAAGAGAGGAAAGGTCTGACAATTTAGACACTTTTCAAACGGTCTTTTTAATACAATCAAGTACACTACAATCATGAATTTTTAACATAGTAAAGACGAAAGTCCCCTCTTTCTTTTGATACCACATCTGTTAGCAAATGAAGAGTTCTTACATATCTAATTAGGACCGTTAAAATGTGAGGTAATTTCACGATTCGTTCAAAGCAATTTTAGTCATTTCCGTTCTTCCCATTTGGTGCGATACTTTTGCTGGCCACTGTACACCATTACATGGCATGATGTTTGTTGTACAATGTTCAGAAGCGATTTTTCAGCCTTAAAGTAAACCTTTTCAACTTTCAATTACTTCCACGGCGCACAACCGATGACTACCGTGGCGCACATCCGTGTTTAGTGTTTAGTGTCCTTGCATATCCGTAAAATATGAAGTAACTATGTAACATTAGCTAATAAAATTTAACCCAATGGTCAATAAATAATCATTGATTACATCTTAATTGTCTGTAGGTTTGTCCGAAAGCTTGATTTTTAGTGGTGAAGGTTGAAAGTCAAAATTTACAAAAATGCGCTTGAACAAGTGTAAATAATCACAGTTCAACATTCCCACGTAAATGCAATCAATGAAAAAAATCGATGATGTGATGCTACAACACCTAAGTTCAAAGTGTAAACAAAAGTTATGTGTTAATCTACTAATTAAGAGAAGAGATTTGTAATTTTGTGGAGAAACTCACCTCGCGTGTCCTGATCCCGCGGCCTTTAGTCGATGCAACCGATCCCGCGGCTTTCAGTTGGTGCAACCGTTTATACGGCGTGAGCACTCAAACGGTTTTCTAAAGCATTCAATAAACAAAAGTTTTTCCGAACATTCAACTCACAAAACAATCTACTTGAACATTCAAATAAATCCTCCCACAAGCAGCATACTCTTCTTCTCACTGCTTACTCATTTACAGAAGGAAAAATGTGTTAACCTACCAGCAAAGAAATCTTCACATCCCAAAAGGATTTCAGCCCGTGACAAACATGTCACACAACGGCATCTAAAACACCGTGCAAGATATACGTTGTCTCCACTCCAAAATTCCAAGCAAAAAGAAAGCCTCGCGGCCCACCACATCCTGCGTGCCTACGTCACAAGGTTAGATTCAACCCAAAGGGGTGTCGGGTACCTTTACTTTCCTTAGTTGGTGTCCAACGTCGCCTTCAACTATTCAAGGTTACATCGCGGCGGAGGAAAAAAAGGAGATGGGACAAAGCCACTGTCAATTGTTTCTTGTTCACAAATTTAGCACTAATCAAAAATTTACTCCAGGGGCTTGTACCAAAAAGCGATCATTTTACCTATGCAAATTTAAGAATCGGCTCTTCCGCTAGACCATTTCAATACCGAAAAAACACAGTCTCGGAAACCTTAGTGGATCCCCGATAGTACAGAGGTACCACGAGTTCACGAGTTCAAACGGATGCACACAAGTGCATGTGCACCGTAACTGTCGTCGGTCACAAGCTCACATTAACATACAAATCAAGCTGGCCTATATATATAGTAAATACTCAATCTCGAGAATATTCCAGACCGAACATGATAGCCTACAACTAAAATTAGATGAATAGAATGGACTAGAATAGTGACAATTCTCTGTGACGTGATCAAAAGCGCCGACGCACTAATCCGAGCGAACGCCACGAACCCACGACTCAAAACAACGTGGTAAACTACTTGTTTTGACAGGACTAGAAAGTTCACCTGCATTCTCGTTCAAACATAAATATTGTGTTTACAAAATATAATATCGGTACTTTCCCACAAAGTACAAGTAAGTCAACTACATGCAACACACAAAACTGAACCAAAGTTCATCGCCAACGACTACCGATCAAGACGTCCTGGCTTTGTTACGGGCCTCCTGACACGCCACAACCTCCCAACTCTCCAGGAACGTCGAGTAAACCTCCGCCTGACTTTCTACTACAAGGTGGTTGAGGGGCTGGTGCCGGTGTGACGTTTTCATCTTTCGCCGTGTTGATATTTCGCTTCTCGGCCTCGTTGTTCTAGTATAAACTCTACACTGAACCAAAAAAACACCCTTCGATCGATAGTACTGATGAGCGACCTTGTGTACCTTACATTCATGGGGCCAAATTTGTCCAACCAATTTGTTTTATTTAACTTAGAAATTTGATTCATCCTAAAATGTTTTCCGGCTTACTCAAGGGACGTAACCATTCAGTACACGTTTTCGAAGAATTCGATTTTGGGGGTGAAATCTATTAAATTTTACCACCAATTTTCTTCACATGCAAGAAACTGACATGCTTTTCGTCCATAAATAATTTCACTTCTTAATTTTACCAGGAAACAACATTTCAGTCTTGAGTATATGTCGAGGGGGAAATATGTACACAGGCGAAAGATGAAATCGTGACACCGGCAATGCCTCCAGACAAATTCCTGACCCCTCAACGTGCTGGCCGCATGATCCGACCCAGAAGACAAACAGCAGACTACGTTGGTAGCAACCCCTTAGACAATTACATACAAGAAAAATGTTCATTCAAAATGAACAGCGTCGATGCAATGTCCACCAAAGATTTATTTTGGGAAGTGTTAAAGGTTAGGGTCAAAAGTTAATGAATTGCATGTTGTGCTGGATATATAAATTGTTTATTTCAGTCAATGCTTGATTCATAAGTACATTTTTCAGCATGGTGCATCTACAGGAGGGTGCTCCAACAATGATGCATAGTGCCAACATTTAGCGCAAACTTTTCACAACAGTGCATTATTACCACAAAGCGCATACAGCGATTATATAGTAGCAAGTTGCACTAAACATTTGAACAAAATGCATTTTGTTCAAATGTTAACAGCACAGCACCAAGTTTTGCATAAGTGCACAACAGCACTGACCATTTCACAAAAGTGCATAACAGCTGTGACAATTTTACAAAAGTGCATTGACCATTTCAGGCAGATGGCTAACATGCAGATTTCGCTTTTGTCTGTCTTTCTTTGAAAAGTAGGCATGTTCAAGATCGATGAAGTCATGAGCAATTGGGTTAGATGACACAAAAGATTCAAAAACGTCAGATTCAGTTAGATGACAGAAAAGATTCAAAAACGTCAGATTCAGTGTTTTGGGCACTGTTGAACAGGAACATTCTCTCCTGTTCAACAAATGTGGGTTCAATTCAAAAGCAACATTGTCACAGATAGGCTAGTGTTACATTTCTGTAAAGTTTCAAAAACATCTTCCATGTTTTGGTTACTGTTGAACAGAGGCATATTTTCCTGTTCAAAAAAGTCTGACACAAATTGTCGTAGTTGTGGGTCAAGGTTCGATCTATACTGTCCTTCAAACGAGTCGTAGAACCGTCATTGTCACAGATAGTGTTACATTTCTGTTTTACATTCAAACGAGTCGTAGAAGTAGTAGTACATTTGCGTTTGGTTGTTTTTTCTTTTAGATTCCTGTCACTCATACTAGCAGTATTGATTGAGGTACATAAATCTGTTGATGTACAGGGATGACTTGTTTGTAATGAATCCTTGTTTCCTCCACATTGAGTTTGCATTGCAGTTGGACAGAAATGAACAGGTGTTAATTGATAAACACATTGATAATGGCTTTTGACAAAATCAATCAATTCTGCAAAGGAATTAACTTGATGACATCAAAACTGCAGCGCCATTTGAAGAATGGTTACCATTTCTGTTTCTTTGATGGGAATCAAACAAATAAAAACATTGACTATCCAAGTTACCATGAATGGCAATAGTTGACTCCTGAAAAGTAGCAAGGATATAATTTGAGACGATAAACGCCTGATGCAATCCCTCCTCAAGGTCAGTCAACTCAAAACCTTCATCATTCGCAACATCAGTAGGCAACACAGCGGGATTCGTATGTCCAGAAATCATGTCGAAAAAATATTACATTTCAAAAGCATGTCCAACCACAGTTGTTGGCAAGTGTTCGTGTCCGAAGTAGCCTTCAGTGTGTGTATATGTATTCATGTGACAGAGAACGTGACCTCATTGTTCAATCCTCTCTCTCTCTTCTTTCTCATTCGAACGCACACACGCAAGAACGTAGCCTACGCACGCATGCACGCGCACGCACACACTGACACACACACACACACACACACACCCCGCTGACGCACACGGCAAACCACGCACACACACACTGACTGTCGGCAAGCATCTCTTTTTGTTTTCTTTACCTTTGTTTATTGTGTTTTCGATATTTGTGTTTATTTTTTGCTTGACTTATCTGTTTTATTTTAATGTTTGCTATCCACATCGTGTGATAAATGTTTCTTCTCAGTCTCCGAGTCAGTTTAGTTTCTGCACGCCGCTTTGGTACTCCTTGTTTTTCTAACTGGTGTATTGTGCGCGACTGATTTGCGGATTTATTTTTATTCCTTTCATATGCAGTTGAAGTGTTGTGGGTGTTATTGTCTGTATATGCTATGTTGCGTCTGTGTATGCCTACAAGAATTTTGGGTGTAATGTGCCTGTGGTCTGCACGCAGTCGAGCACAGAAAACATGGCGGCGCCCTGTGGCAAATTCGTGGAAAGTCTTCCCGACCGCAGATACCAGCGTCGTCCGCGACGCTGGAAAAAAACAAGAAAATTTGCTGATTCAAATCAGCAGGTTCCCAGACGTTCCTTCATGTAATTTTTAGGTGAATGGTCAAAGTGGTTTCTTGCACACACTCAGTCATCTTGCACAACAATGCAACACAAAGGAACTTAGTCGATAAATATCGACAAGGGGCCGACAAATGGTTTAAATGTGAAATGTGTGTATATGGGTGTGGGTCTGAAACAAACAAACAAACAAACCATGTGAACCCCAAAGTCATGCGCCCACACGAACACACACTGTGCACACACACACCCACGCGCGGGCGCTGTAGAACACACACATAATATACTTCAACACAGTGTGCGTATAATGTTGTATTAATTTTGTTTAGTTTCAATTTCAAAGAAACCACAAAAAAGAAACCAACATGAACAACTTCAGAGCTCTTACTTTGATTACAAACTGCATGATTTGGATAATATATAGTTGATCGGTTTGATCTAATGCTGATCTTTTGCAGGCTTTAGGGTTTTTTTTCAGCGGCATAATTCAGTGCTTCGTCTCGTATCGAAAACAAAAGCAGGCGACAAATTTAGTCAGATGGAGTTGTCTCCCGTACTCCTGAAGCATGCACTGATCTAAAAATAATCCACTATTCAGTTTAGATCAGTGCGCTGCACCCAAACGGTTCGGGAATTCACAACAAAAGAAAAAATCCGCACGCGGCACTTGCTGAACACGAGAGCGTTCGGTCTTTTAGAAGATTTGTATCTTGAAATGAAAATTAACGAATATCGCGCTGTCCGAAGGAATGGAGTACATATCGGACAATGACCACGCTCAGGCTAAAACGATATGACGTCTGGCCGACATGCGGCAATGTGAATCGGACACTGATTTGGGGATTTTCATCGTTATATGTCCGATGTCCGACGCCTAACGATATCCCTGCCTACATTATTCTGATTGATCACAACCAAACCTACTATCATTGGACACATCCAAATGCAAGCGCCTGTTCTTGACAATTTCCCTGTGACCTAAAAATAAAACCAGTGCCGGCTCGGGCTTTGCCACAGAAACTCACGGTTTGGCCTGTAGGTAAAATGTACAATGTATTTTCTGATTTGTGCACAAAAGCTATTTTTCTTTTTTCTTTTTATATTTAGTCAAGTTTTGACTAAATATTTTAACATCGAGGGGGAATCGAAACGAGGGTCGTGGTGTATGTGCGTGTGTGTGTGTGTGCGTGCGTGTGTGCGTGTGTGTGTGTGTGTAGAGCGATTCAGACTAAACTACTGGACCGATCTTTATGAAATTTGACATGAGAGTTCCTGGGTATGAAATCCCCGAACGTTTTTTTCATTTTTTTGATAAATGTCTTTGATGACGTCATATCCGGCTTTTCGTGAAAGTTGAGGCGGCACTGTCACGCCCTCATTTTTCAACCAAATTGGTTGAAATTTTGGTCAAGTAATCTTCGACGAAGCCCGGGGTTCGGTATTGCATTTCAGCTTGGTGGCTTAAAAATTAATTAATGACTTTGGTCATTAAAAATCTGAAAATTGTAAAAAAAAATAAAAATTTATAAAACGATCCAAATTTACGTTTATCTTATTCTCCATCATTTGCTGATTCCAAAAACATATAAATATGTTATATTCGGATTAAAAACAAGCTCTGAAAATTAAATATATAAAAATTATTATCAAATTTTTTTTTTCGAAATCAATTTAAAAACACTTTCATCTTATTCCTTGTCGGTTCCTGATTCCAAAAATATATAGATATGATATGTTTGGATTAAAAACGCGCTCAGAAAGTTAAAACGAACACAGAAAAGCGTGCTATCCTTCTTAGCGCAACGAATACCCCGCTCTTCTTGTCAATTCCACGGGCACTGCCTTTGCCACGGGCGGTGGAGTGACGATGCTACGAGTATACGGTCTTGCTGCGTTGCGTTGCGTTCAGTTTCATTCTGTGAATTCGACAGCTACTTGACTAAATATTGTATTTTCGCCTTACGCGACTTGTTTTTTAACATAACAATGTTTAATGTCACTGTTTGTTTAAAAGAACATGGTCACATATGTAAAAAAAAATGTTAAATTAGAAAATAAATAACATTTTGGTTCATGATTTTTCTTACACCTGTGCTGAAAATAAGAAATAAAAATGTCGGTATATAAGTCACTCAAATACAGCTAAGTATGTATGGCTCGGTTTGAGTTTATTACGGTTGACCCTGCACCATTCGACCTATGATGTTTTTGTTGAACAATTTTGCCTATGGGAGGGGTGACCTATTTCACAACTTCCTGTGTTACACAAACTCAGTGATGACTAATTTTGCCTTCACCCCTCCCATAGGGTGACGGATTTCACAACTTTCTACAGATGAACAACAATGTTGCCTTCACCCCTCCCATAGGGTGACGGATGTCACAACTTTCTGTGTACACAAACTGATGACGTATTTCACAACAAAATGGCGCTGCCCATGGTCAACCTCGAAACTAGTTCCGGTTCCGGAATGTCACCGTTCACACAGGCAAATGCCTCCGCATAACCCAGACCTCCGGGTCTGGGAACAACAACAGGTGTTTCGCTGTACCACGCTGCAACACTGAACAATACAAACAGTCGTTCTTCCCACGATCCACAATAGAGTGGAATCACCTGGACAACACAGTTGTCCACTCAGCCTCTACTGAGGCATTCAAGGCGGCGCTGACTACCAGCCGCCAATATTCTTGATTCTTGACGAAGGCGGAACGGTTGATGCTGTGTACATGGATTTCAAGAAAGCCTTTGATAGCGTGCCACACAGACGCCTTGTCCTGAAGACTGAAGCACACGGTATCGGCGGAAGGATCCTGGCCTGGATTGCGGACTTTCTGAGCGAAAGACGACAGTGTGTGGTCGTGAATGGAGTTCAGTCATCAGAGGCCGAAGTGACGAGTGGTATCCCCCAGGGAAGTGTTTTAGGACCCATGCTGTTCGTACTTTACATCAACGATCTGCCGAGAGTTGTCGCCAACTATGTCCGGATCTTCGCTGATGACACTAAGGTCTACACCAGAAGTGACGTTGAGGGAGCCCCACAAACCCTGCAGAAAGACTTGGATAGCCTCCAGGACTGGTCCCAACAGTGGCTGATGAATTTTCACCCGGAGAAATGTCGATGTCCTGAAGCTGGGAAATAAGAGGTCAGAAGCTATCTACTACATGACAGGGACGGACGCGTCAGGTGAAGCTCGCAGTATTGCACTAGAGCCGGAGAGCGATTTCGAGAAGGACCTGGGGGTCTATGTGGACAACAACCTGAGCTTCAACAAGCATGTCGCCCTTTCAGCAGCAAAAGCCAACAGAGTCATGGGGGTCATCAGGCGTTCCTTCGACTACCTCACAGTAGAAGTTTTCCTGCAGCTCTACAAGTCACTTGTCCGTCCTATTCTCGAATATGGCCACGCAGTCTGGCAGCCGCAACGCTCAAGACACTTTGTCAGGAGGTGGAGCGCGTGCAACGAAGGGCAACCAAGCTTATAAGCTCGCTGAAAGACAAACCCTACAGTGAACGGCTGGCCACTTTGAAGCTACCTTGTCTAGACTCTAGAGCATCGTCGCAAGAGGGGGGACATGATTGAAGCCTACAAGTACCTTCATGGTTTCTACAAGACAGAGCGGCCACAGTTCTCTTTCTTCGCTGGTAGAGACACCCGAGGCAGTACCCTGAAGCTAAGCAAGCCCCGCTACAGACTCAATGTCCGAGGCAACTTCTTCAGCGAGAGAGTTGTGAACACGTGGAATAGCCTGCCAGACCAGGTCGTGACTGCACCATCTGTGAATGCCTTTAAGGCCAGGTTGGACGCCCACTGGAAAGATCTCCCCTCTGTGTTTGATCCTGAGTGCTACTAGTAACTAGCTAGTAACTAGGCTGATCCCACCATGCATGCCAAAGTTGCTAAAGTTACTACGAAAACGACCACACTCGGAAGGATGAACAGGCCTAATTGGCCTCAAACATCTAACAAGTACAAGTACAAAATAAACGACGTCGCTGCGCACACCCACCCGTCGCGCCAAAGCCAGCAATCTGGATGCTAGCGACGTAACCCACAGATACAGATACAGAACGGCAGCGTTTCCTAACAATGGGATAAGACCATCCTTCCTCTTGGTCACACACCAACACCGTGACTGCTTGCTGTGATGACTCGATTTAAAAATAATTGTTTAATAGCATCGTAAACGGTAACACTCAAATGTATCATATTATTACACACATCACATTATGTATGCCAGATAATATTGCATCCTATCTATGCCACACTGAGTGATGCACAGGTAGACGCGCCTCAGAGTTATTTCATACAGCATGTTGTTAACTCGGTCACTGAGCTGGATAGATTGACGTGCCCAGCAACTGACAAAAATGCTGATTTCTGTGCCTGTAGGAAACTGGCGTTCTCTTTTCGAGTGCTTCGTGTCACGGGAACAAGTTGGACCAATGAGAGTGTAGTCTGTGCTCGAAGTGAAAACGTGCAGAGAAGCATGGCTGAAGCCAGAGGCGTTCTGTGCATTACAATAGTTTGGTCCTGGCTCTCCAAGTTTTTGGCAATGTTTGTGGGATGCATCAAGTAAGGAAGTGCCCGGCAATACGATTTTGTAGGTGAGTTCGTTGCATTGCATGCTTTGTTAGAGTGCACTTTCTTCGCGAGTCTGCGACTGAGTCAACGCTCTGCGCTCGTGTGCACGAGGCGTTTTTCGGGATTCCCCCCCGTGCTCGTCAAAATCGAACAGTTGCCGCAGTGCTTTGTCGTTATGTAATTTTATTGCAAATACTGGGCCAGAAGTGTAACATTCTGCCGTAAATTTTCCAAGTACAAGTTCCAAGATAACTAAAGCCGTAAATGCAAGCGATTCGGAGAGCGCGGAGCGATTTGACTTTGAGACGCGCGGCGCTCTCAGACTCACCAAGCATAGCGATTGTGGACGCGCTTCGTTTTTGCGTCAGTAACATTTTGAACAATATCAATTTGAACCTACCTCCATTATATTATCTCAAGTAATTTTATTGGAGACGATGAATCGAAAGTTATTTGCGTCAGACAGATACAGAGATCAAAAGGTATAACATCTTCCAAGTTTGGTCGATGTGTTCTGCGCGAACTTAGAATCCGGTTTCATTCTAGAATGGACCGGGTCCAGGTTGGAATTCTAACCCTGCGCAAGTACAGGGGTGCCATTCTAGAATGAAACCCTTGTTGCTGGTCCATTCTAGAATCGGCCGTGCGCAAGGTTGGAATTTGGGTCCAAGTTGGAATAGTCATTTCAGTTAGACTATCACACAGCCAAAGCCACAAATGTGGATTTTCTGTTTGTTTTTGTTTTTTGTGTGTTTGGTTGGGTTTTTTTTCGGGTTTTTTACACTTTACTCAAAGACATCCTGAATTGGGATTGTGATGTTCTGAAAGTGATTACGATTTTGAGAGACACTCAGCACTGATCGCTTCGAACGGAAATTTCCGGACTGACAGTGTTTTGCCGATCTCGCTTGTAACTTTTAATCTTATTCATATACATGAAGTTGGTCTTCTGAATTGTGAAGATATAATGTCAACTTTTTTTAAAACCTGTGACAACAGCTCCATAACTCACTCTGTCCTTCTGTTGGTCTGTCTGTCGGTTAGTCGGTCTGACCGTCTGTCTGTCTGTCTGTCAAAAAAATTGTCAAAAAACCGGACATTTCCGAGAGGGAGACAGCGCTGACATTGCAAGCGGCCGCAACCGGCTCTCATCACAAAAACAACTGCCCTGCAAACATTACCGCCCTGGTAGTCCCCCTTGCTATGGTCTGCCTTTGTTTATTGCGTACTCAGGAGTGTCAACTTTCTTGACATGACATGACATCGCAAGATCGCCAAAGGATTTTTTCAGGGGTAGACAAATCAGCCCCATTTTATCAAAGGGAAGGTGCAGGTGGAGATAATTCAAGGGAAGACAACTCTGTCTTACCTACAAACATTACGGCCCCCTTTATTCAAGGGTTTCATTCTAGAATGGCACCCCTGTACTTGCGCAGGGTTAGAATTCCAACCTGGACCCGGTCCATTCTAGAATGAAACCAGATTCTAAGTTCGCGCAGAACAGATGCAAGACACTTTTACTAGTATGAAAGTCACCGTGGCTGTTGTCTATCTATTGCATTTAATCTTTTTTTGTTTGTTTTGCGTTTTCCCCCTTCTCTTTTGTTCTTAAGCATATGACGTTTTTATTCTTAACTTAATGTTGTGACTGTAATTGTGCTTATGTTCTTGCCTGTCTGTATGTGTGGACATGGTTTTGCTTGTTTATTAATTTTGTGTCATTTTCTTTCAGTTTGTAGTCACTCTATTTATTGATTTAAGGTGTCTCAGTTAAGAATGGCGGCAGTGCAACATACGGAAGATCTCCACATATTTAGGCTAAATGCTATGTGCAGAACTTGTGGCAGAAGATTAAAGGCAGCGCAGGACAAACTGTGTAGGACAAAACGTACCATTAGGCATTGCAAAAGCTACGCATCAGTGTTGTTTCAGTTTAACGGTATTCAAGTTTTTGAAGAAGCTAATGGCACCACTTTCTCAAGTACATTATGTGTAACATGCGCTTCTCGTCTCAGCCAACTAAAAAAACCTAACATTCTAACTCAAGGTGTGTCAAAAGCAATGAATAATAACCTTGAAAAAACAAAGGTGTTGTGGACACAATACAACTCCAAAGTGGAAGTAGCTGACTGTAGTGTGTGTAAAACGTTTGCCGAACAAATGGCCGGTAATCGTAAAAAACCAAAAAAAGCCAGTGAAAAACCTGCTAGTCCACAAATAAAAAGCACATGTGTTGAGAGTACTAATACCTGTACAAGCACTTCTATTGTTGAAACCTTTCAGCCACAGTGTTCTTCAACACCTGAAACAAAAACCGCAAGCTGTGTCATCAAAAAACGTCTTTTTGACCTGCTGATATCTCGCAAGAGTACGACTCAGAGTGATGTAAGTACTAACAATGACACACTCGTGACAGCTGCTTCAACATCATTTCAAACCCAAGCCCCAGCAGAATCAAACGATAAAACACCTGTTGCAAAGTCTGCATCTCAGTCACAGAAAGCAACAGATACTAACACTGTTTCGTCAAAAAACAAACCACAAACCCAACTCCGCCCAATAGAACAGTTGCAAGCACCTTTGACAAAACAAGAGGAAGAGTATTTAACTGGCTTAGTCAGGGTGAAACTGGCACAGTCAGATGACAAGAAGACGTTGATATGTAAGACAAAAGCACAGCCACTTGTCCTAAAGAAAATTGTGAGAGCCCAAAAGTCAGCACTAGTTTCTACTCCAATGAGGAAGAGAAGAGCAAAGGAAATTGCCAACTTAGGAAAACAATTTTCCGGTTCCACAGAAGCTGACATAATAAACAACAAACCACTGAACTGAAGCACACTACAAAGTGGAAAAGGGATGACATTCTGAAAACAGCTGGTCATGGCTCAGTAAAGGTGTGGAATTTTTGGGACAATTTTGTCAAAAATATATCTTGGAATATTGTTCATTTTTCAGTTCAGCAAAGCTATTCATCTGTTTAGTTGTTGGTGGGCAATGAGAATGG
Source organism: Littorina saxatilis (assembly GCF_037325665.1). Taxonomy (NCBI): domain Eukaryota; kingdom Metazoa; phylum Mollusca; class Gastropoda; order Littorinimorpha; family Littorinidae; genus Littorina; species Littorina saxatilis. The sequence continues at coordinate 108,882,258 of NC_090245.1, forward strand.
TTCATAGCTGAGGAATGAATTGCAAAAATTTAAAATTGTATCTGGAGTGTGTTACACAGGGCCTCACATCCATGAGAGGTAGCATAGGACAAATGTCCTGGCCAATGTAAAAGTGATAGGACATTTGTCCTGAACAAAAACAAATCAATAGGAAATTTTTTTCCCGTAACAAAACGTAAATATAATTAAACTTGACTAGTTTCTTGGCACGAGGGTAAAAGAACAAAAATACTTTTCTTGGCAAAAAGGTAACAGGAAATATAAAATAAATTACATCGAGTCAGTGCAGTGTTTCTGTCTCTGAACTTCAACTACTGTGTTGGTTCCTTTCTTTTGCTGAAGAGCATTCGCTTCCTCGTGGATGTCCACTTTTCAACAACCTTCACCACCCACTGTGACTTGTGAATGTCATCCTTTGGCCCCTCCAGGTACACACGCATCAGCATATCTTGATGCTCAGGTGTGATGGCATTTCTCAGTGCAGTGCAGATCATGTTCTGCACTGAGAAACACCTCTCCACATCAGCTGTGTGGACTGGGAGTGTGACTGCACACTAAGCAAGTCTTGTGATGTTGGGGAAGTTGTCACCATGGTATTGAACAACTTGCTGGTACAACTTCGCAGTGTTGTGCCTTGAGTATCCTTGTCTCTCTGGAGAGATGGCACTGCACATTAACAGCATGGTCTTTGGTTTCTTGATGATCGGAAAGGGCAGATTTGCGAAAGTTCGAACAGCCAACGGTAAAAGTGTTGGACTTCCCTGTGTGCTGACATGAGGTGCAAAACATAAGTTTCCTCTCTGGGTCATGCGACACCCACGGGAATGATGTCGCCCAGCTTGAGACGAAGTTACTCGTGGGGGTGAGGGAGGGGGTAGTGTCTTTCTTCGGCTCCGATGTTTGACTATCGCGATCAACATTCTCACCTGGGCGATCGGGCTCTATCAGTTTCCGTGCTACTGACAGATGATGAGGGAAGGGACTTGAAGTGTAATTTCTTCTGTCCCTTTTTTTGGGATCAGTTTTCGTTTAGGCGGCATGTTTGTTATTTTCGGGGATAGCGCGAAGGGAGGCAACTCTCAACTGGCTTCGAGCATTCCGAGTTGCGAGCCTTGGAAACTCTTTGGTACTAGAGGCACAAAGTATCTAATTTCGTCTGCTACACATCGCTTCGCAATACATCGATAAAATAGCATTCAAACTACTGTAAATTGAGAAGTACTGACGATGTCCGGATCAAATGATAGAATAATCGGACATTGACCAATTTGTGACAAAAACAATAGGACATTTGTCCTCCTGCATGAAAAATGTATAGGACATTTGACAAAAATATCCTCATATGTCCGATGTCCGACGTGGATGTGAGGCCCTGGTTACAGAACACCGTGTCCCACATTGTTTTCTCAGGGGTGGGACTTTTCCGTGGACACAACTTACGAATTCCGCTGGAGTAATCTATTTTTCCTCGTCAAATGATTTTTGAGTCACTTGAGAAAAAGTGACTCTATGTAATCGGTCAGTGTTAGTCTGTCCGGCCGGCCGGCCGGCCGGCCGGCCGTCCGTAGACACCACCTTAACGTTGGACTTTTCTCGGAAACTATCAAAGCGATCGGGCTCATATTTTGTTTAGTCGTGACCTCCAATGACCTCTACACTTTAACGATGGTTTCGTTGACCTTTGACCTTTTTCAAGGTCACAGGTCAGCATCAAAGGAAAAATTAGACATTTTATATCTTTGACAAAGTTCATCGGATGTGATTGAAACTTTGTAGGATTATTCTTTACATCAAAGTATTTACATCTGTAGCCTTTTACGAACGTTATCAGAAAAACAAGGGAGATAACTAGCCTTTTCTGTTCGGCAACACACAACTTAACGTTGGGCTTTTCTCGGAAACTATAAAAGTGGACTTTTCTCGGAAACTATCAAAGCGATCGGGCTCATATTTTGTTTAGTCGTGACCTCCAATGACCTCTACACTTTAACGATGGTTTCGTTGACCTTTGACCTTTTTCAAGGTCACAGGTCAGCGTCAAAGGAAAAATTAGACATTTTATATCTTTGACAAAGTTCATCGGATGTGATTGAAACTTTGTAGGATTATTCTTTACATCAAAGTATTTACATCTGTAGCCTTTTACGAACATTATCAGAAAAACAAGGGAGATAACTAGCCTTTTCTGTTCGGCAACACACAACTTAATGTTGGGCTTTTCTCGGAAACTATAAAAGTGACCGGGCTCAAATTTTATGTGAACGTGACTCATTGTGTTGTGAATAGCAATTTCTTCCTGTCCATCTGATGCCTCATATAATATTCAGAACTGCGAAAGTGACTCGATCGAGCGTTTGCTCTTCTTGTTAACGATTTTATTCTCAAACGGCATTTATTTCTCAAACAGTTCGGAATCATATTTGGTACAGTCTTTGCCTTTGCCGGTTTGCGAAACAAAATGACGCACCGCAAAGACATTGTCGAACGAAGCAAATTTTCAACATTGGAGGAAAGTTTGAAAAACAAGTGGAGATGGGATTGGACATTGGAGAAGGTTGATAAAGAACTTATTGGAGAATTCATCACAGTATCTTTTACTTGTTGACTGAATGCTATAGAGAGAAGTGAAGATGAAACAGAACACTGGAGGCTTGAGTTTTTTCTTCTTTTTTTTCTGTATCATGAAGCCTAGTTATGTTTACGGGATTAGAAGGGGAAACAAGCGAGTCACTCCATCTATACACACTTAACTGCTTTCCTTCTTGAAGTCAAATCAAAAATACTCAAAATGTACAGTTAAACTAAAGGCAAACTAGCAGGTTATTGCCATATTGGACATCAAAATAACTTGACTAAAATCGCATGAAAGAAAAACAAAAGCTACTAGTACTGGGGAATGTTGTGCAAGGCTGCAAATTGTTTGTACTGAGTGTTGATGAGGGAATTGGGGTGGGAGAGGGTGAAAGTTCTGCAGCTGGTAGATGTTGGGTCAAATGTCAACCCATGCAAAAAAGCACTAGCCGAGTCCGTTTCCATGCTGTCTTTTTTGGCAGGGAACCTAAACTCAGCAGAGTCTGGCAAGGGGACAGTGACCCTAGTGAGGGCAGAAGGGTGCATATGGCCCAAAGTCAGAATAGGTGTCCATTTTTGTGACATACAAAATCAATTTTAAAAATGAACATTTTCTTTGTTTTGAAAATAGAGATGTATTTTAGAGCATAAATACGCAAGGAACAGCTATGATTTAAGAAAACTCATGTTTGATCACTTCACAAATTCAGGTTTAAAAGTTTGCAGGAGTTCATAACTTCACACCGTCACAAAATTTAGACTTGTTAAATCATTGTTGCTACATGTATTGGGTCTGTTTTAGACATCTGAGCAAATTGCTACAGCAAATTACTTTGCATTTCAAGCAAGTTAAACTTGTTTTGGCCACGCATGATGCAGATGTGAACTCCATTAATGGGAAGTTCATAACTTCACATAATTTACTTTTATTGGTATAATAAATTTAATTTATACAGGCAGGAAACAATTTGTTTTGTTTTTTAATCTGAAAAAGGTGAGCTGGAACATGAAGGTAATTTTTGAAGATGAAGTGTGGAGAAGATTGTTTGGTTATCTGTATTATTTATAGAAATTAATATTGTCACAATTTTTTCACAGCAAATATTGGCATAAGTTATCATTAAATCTACAATTTTGCTGTTTTTGTGCAAAATGTGCTTGAAAAGTACCATCAAAAGGATTTCAATACACCAAAATGTTTGTCTGACTCAAAGAGTTGGCAGAAACTGAAAGTTTTTTTAGAATGTCCTAGGAGTTCATAACTTCACACCGTGACATCACAAACTATGGCTAATTCAAACCAAAGTAAGAAAGTGCATATGTCATCTTATTTTCTCTCCAGCTACTCTTTGTAATCAACATACAACTAAGTAATAAAAGTAAAACATTTGTGAAAACAAACGATAACAAAAATCATAAAATGTGAGCGTGCGCATAACTTCACAAGAATTTTTGTTATGTTGGTCTCTATTACAGTTACTGTATAATATATTTGCAAAACAATGACAAACTGAGAACACAGAGTTATAGTATAGGCTAAAGCTGCACTTATATTACAAAATCAGATTTTAATTGCCAAAATAAAACAAATTGTTTGAAACTTGTGAAAGTTCATAACTTCACATCAATCACACATTTATACTAAAATAACTAACTAAAGTCTCTTGCAAATAATTCAAAACAACTTAATGATTTACTTAACCAAACTCAGTCATGAAAACTGTTACCGAAATCATTATTTAGTTAGTGTTTATGTCAGCTGACTGTGTGTTCATAACTTCACATCATTTATTTAACTGAAAAGCTACGTACTAAAATCTGCTGGTAAATTAAAATAAAAATGACATCAAACTGTAACAGCCTACTCTGGAGAAGAGCAGCACATCATTTGAGGTAGTGATTTAGTGTAGTAAATTAATTATTGTGTATAAATCATACTCATGGCATGTGTTCATAACTTCACACCGTGGGGCTGAGGGTCAGTTGATGTGAAGTTATGTACACCGTGCAGTCAACCCAGATTCATGCTGGAATTATCAAAATGTAATTTTGAGGGTTGATATTCAGAAAACTTCTTACAAAATGTCCAGATAAAGTCAAATGTACTCTTTTGCTATTAACAAGGCATTATTTTAAACACGCCCTTGAAAAATGAGCTTGAGTTATGTGAAGTTATGAACTTCATGACAAAACGGCTAAGTACTTCAGAAAGAAACAGTCAGCAGCCAGTAGATTCTTTTTGTGATGAAAATCATGGTACAGTGTAATTTGGAAACTGAAAATAGTCATTTTACATATATTTTGGGTTTTGACATGAGTTAGTAACTCTCACATAAAATAGTGCGCAAGACACAGAGAAAATGGCTAACTAAAGCAAACTGCTTGACTTTAGTGACAAAAATTGCTTAGTATCTAAATCTAATGTACTTTTATATGCAAAATTGCTGTTCCACTACAACCTTAACTTTCATGGCTAGCATTTAAGGACAAAAAACACTCTCAGTGGAGATAGTAGGAAAGTTCATAACTTTCTCACAAGAATTTTTTATTTCTCAATTACTCAAACACCAATGAATGAACTTGATGCAAACTTTCAGTGTGACTGCTGCTAGTGGATCCAAATGCATTACAAAGCTAGGTGTTCCCCAACCAGTCAATTTACTCTTTTTATAAGGCAAAAGGTTGGAAAGTTCATAACTCTTTTTTCACAAGAAAATCTGCATGTAAACTTCAAACTACTTTTGAACATGCAAAAACAAGTCAAACAACCCTTTTTATGTTTTATACCTCTGCAAAACATACTGTAAAATACTTTTTTACAAAAATATATCAGGTTTCAATCTTTAATTATTATTTAGAGCTGATCAGTGAACAAAAATGAAGTCTTACGGAAATAGTTATGAACTTTCTGTGAAATTTTGTCTCCCCATTTTCTGCAGGCTCACTGACAAAATTCAAAAACTTTGCTTTGTCAAAGGTACATTTGAGTTTTACTGGCTCAGTGAAAAGTCATTCATGACATTCTGTCCCATAAATATGACAGAGTAGACCATGTTTCAATATGCTGTAAGGTCATGTCACAAAAAATGGCCAAAATGTAGTGCTGCTGACTTCAGATAATGGCGACATTTTCATTAAAAACAACAACTGAGCACACAATGTTTCTCTAGGTGTGTACTTCATACTTTTTTTTACAAGTCTCATTAATCTTTACAAGGATTTTATTTTTCTTTGATGTACAAATCAGGTTAGAGCCAAGGTTGCACAGCTATTTCAGCTGTGGACACCATTTCAGACTTAAGGCCATATAGTTAATGACAACTGATTCTGCCGACACAACAGCATCAACTATTCCAGGGTACCAGACTCCTCCTGCAAATGCAACAACAACTTCACCGGTCTTGTCGAAATTGAAGCTAGCTAGCCCAGCCTTTTGTACGTTGGCAAAAGTCTCTGTGTCTTGAACATCTTCATCACTGCTTGACTGGGCATCATCTTCAGGAGTGGGCACACTGTTGGTTGGGGAAGGAGGAGCGTCATCACTGCTTGACTGGGCATCATCATCAGGGCCCGTATGCTTATGGGGGAAGTTCGCGACAACTCCCGAAGTTTTGAGTGACATCGGAAGTACTTGCCTCACTTTCGTATGCATGGGCCGGAAAAAGGGTTTACCTCGAAGCAAAGCGAGGAAGTAACTCAGGGTATTTTGCGACTACTTCTAAAGTTTTGAGTGACATCGGAAGTACATCCTCACTTTCGCATGCATGGGACGAAAAAAGAGTTTACTTTGGAAGCTAACGAGGAAGTAAATGAGGGTAAATGTACTACAGCCAGACCCAGTAGTAAACACGCTACTTCCACAGTTTCTCAGTGCAAAAAGGCAGGGCTTTTCTTCAGTTTTTCATGTCAAACCGAGCTGACGCTCCCAAAGAGAGAAAATAGAGGGAAAAGTCGTATCTTCTGCATGCATTTCGTGCAAATTTCCCTGAATACAAACCTGAGTTGCCAGCTTTGACTTTTGTTTGTTCTGGGTCATTGGCCACCACTCTTTCATTCCCGCTTATACGAGGGGGTTACTGTGTTTCTATGAAAATGGGCGTCGTTGTGTGCATGTGTGACTGTGTGTGCGTGTGTGTGTGTGTGTGTGTTTGTGTGCGTGCGTTCGTGTGTTTGTGTGCGTGTGTGTGTGTGTGTGTGTGTTCGAGTGTTGAAGTGTAAGTTTCTGCTATTTTTTTTGTCATTGCTTTATCTCTGTGTGTGTGTGTGTGTGTGTGTGTGTGTGTGTGTGTGTGTGTGTGTATGCCCGCTGTCTGCCTGTGTGTGCGTGCGTGCGGGTATAATTGTGCGTCTGTTCCTTCATACGTTTGTTTGCGTGTTCGCGCGTGCCGTGTGTGTGTGTGTGTGTGTGTTTGTGTGTGTGTTTGTGTGTGTGTGTTTGTGTGTGTGTGTGTGTGTGTGTTTGTTTGTTTTCGATGTTATGTGTGTGTTCGACGGTGTGTGTGTGTTCGACGGTGTGTGTGTGTTCGACGGTGTGTGTGTGTGTGTGTGTGTGTGTGTGTGTGTGTGTGTGTGTGTGTGTGTGTTCGATGTTATGTGTGTGTTCGACGGTGTGTGTGTGTGTGTGTGTGTGTATGTGTGTGTGTGTGTGTGTGTGTACCCACTCCCCACACTATGATGAGCTGACTATATTTGCGCCTTGATATTTTATTCATGTTCTTACGTTTTATGCTGTTTATTGTGATTCACCACACCCGAGTTTATCGTAATTGAGATTGAAGTGCTCTATGTCTATGTATTATGTCTAATACACATGCACACACGCACGTAGGCTACAAAAATCCAATCTTGACTTTGAACTTTATATAAACATACATCCTCTTCACAATTAACGAGGACAAACGTAATTTACAAACACCTAAGTACAACAATTTTTCTGTTTTAAAAATTCGGACACACATTTTCTCAAATAATATGAAATTCGCTGAACTTATCTTCTTTTCACTACACCTTATATCTTGATTCCCAAAAAATGGAGTTCTGCCTTTTTAAATTTACCAGTAACACAAACATTCGCTCTGACCAAACTATTTTTGTCCAGCAGTTTTACCGATACACAATCATTAAAAAAACCACTACAAAAAGAGTTTTAAGTTAACCGACTTCGCTACCACATAAACAACCTTTTTTTATTGTCCCCAACATTCTGGTCAACGAAATCATTATTTCAGTCATTCTATTTAAGGACAATTATGACAGCTTTCGTTCAACCAGTTAAAAACAACAATTATAGTAAAAGCTACAGCGCGATCAACGTTTGCCCATTTACGAACTCGCGATGAGATTCGTTTCTTCTGGTCACCAAGCCTACCGTTTACAAACGCATGCGCACTAATTGGGATTCCCCCAATTTTCTCGACCTTGACCTCATAACTCTCGAAGCCACTACTTCGGCGGTCAATTTAGCTCGTTCATACCGAGTAGCTGGCAACTTTGCTTTCGAAGTTCCCACTTCCAATGTCAAGGGCCTCTCGCTTGACATAATTATACGACGATATCGCATCTCAAGGGTCCTTACCCATCCAAAAGAAACCTCCAGCGCATACTACAATTGCAGGACATTCCGTTTTTAAAGGCAGCTCATTGGGAAATGATCTCAGACACAATATCGAAGACGTGAAATGCGTCAATCGAGCAACTGTCGTAACTTGGCTACAATGAGACGGTCTCCTACCTTGCACCATAGACACGGACTGTGACATTCTTGTTTAATTTAGGTGAAATGCTTAAAACAGAGTGACTCAAAAGCGACAGTTCGATCAGTTACTGACCGAAAAAAACGTGCTCGAGTCATTCGGCGAAGGTGGCGAGCTTTCAAACCAGCACGACTGAATAACTCAGAATGCCTTTTTTCATCATGCCTCTATTCTACACGAGTAACATAGTGCAGTGGTAACGGTTCCGGACTCTCGTTCATTCGCTCCGGGTTCAAGTTCCGCCAAGAGCTATATATTTTTTTTATTAATCTTTTCCTTTTTAAGCCTCCGCAATTGCATTCCGGCTGCAAAAACGTTTTGCCTCTGTGTTAATTTTATTCATTTGCAAAAGAAACCTTCCTATGCTTTGAAAAAATCATATCATGTCTTGACTTTCAACTGTACGCGCGTGTGTATAATTATGTGTGTCACTACGGTGAGTATGTGTGTGTGTGTGTGTGTGTGTGTGTGTGTGTGTGTGTGTGTGTGTGTGTGTGTATATGTGTGTGTGTGTGTGTGTGTGTGTGTGTGACGTGTCACTTGTGTCATCATAGTTTCAGTGTGTGTATGAGTGTAGATTGAGAGAGAATGAGAGAAAGTGAGAGAGAGTGAGTGTGTGGTTATTTGTTTGTGACTGTGTGCGTGCGTGTATGGGTGCGTGTGTGTGTGTATATGTGTGCGCGCGAGCGCGCGCGCGTGTGTGTGTGTGCAGTGTGTGTGTGTTTATGTGTGCCGTCAGTGTCACTTGTGTCATAGTGTCAGTATGTGCATGAGTGTACGTGTCCGTGTGTCGTAAGAGAGAGAGAGAGAGAGAGAGAGAGAGAGAGAGAGAGAGAGAGAGAGAGAGAGAGCGACCGACACTTCTTTGGCAATTTTGGACCAGACAGCGTCTTTATGTTTAACAGTTAGACTGTTCTGAAATTTGGACAGAATAACCGTTCTTTCGTAAAACACTTCTGTCAAGAGTACAGCAATTTCACCATCTGAAAAAGGCGCAGAACGCCCCTCCGTGTCTACTTTCTTTTTGAGCGGCACACGTGCCTTGCCATTTTCGTTGACTGCCATGTTGATAGAAACGTGCGCATGCGTATTAGTAGGGATTCCCCCAATTTCCCCGACCTTGACCTTAATACTCTCGCTGTCACTACTTTGGCGTTCAAGTCAGTTCATGCATTGTGAACAGTGTTAGAAAGTTGACTTCGGGAGTTCCCACTTCGAAAAGAGGCCTCTACTTCCAGTGTTTCTTACTTCTAGTTCATGCATACGGGCCCTGGAGTGGGCACACTGTTGGTTGGGGCAGGAGGAGCGTCATCACTGCTTGACTGGGCATCATCATCAGGAGTGGGCACACTGTTGGTTGGGGCAGGAGGAGCGTCATCACTGCTTGACTGGGCATCATCTTCAGGAGTGGGCACACTGTTGGTTGGGGAAGGAGCGTCATCACACTGGGCCAGGGCGAGGGGAAGGGGTCCAGCCAAAATGCCTGGGTTACCTTCGATCAGGGATCTCAGTCGCTCTCTCTTCTCTGCAACTTTTAAGGCTGTTGCCCCTTTCAGAAGTTCCTTCCTGTTAATTTGCAGACCAAGAGTTTTCATATCAGGGGTGTGCAAATTTAAAAATAAACAACTCACCCACGGGTTAGTAGAATCTCATTTCCAGCTCACCCGGGAAAAAAATAGGTAACCCACTCCAACTTTTTATATTTAGTCAAGTTTTGACTAAATATTTTAACATCGAGGGGGAATCGAAACGAGGGTTGTGGTGTATGTGCGTGTGTGTGTGTCTGTGTGTGTGTGTGTGTGTGTGTGTAGAGCGATTCAGACTAAACTACTGGACCGATCTTTATGAAATTTGACATGAGAGTTCCTGGGTATGAAATCCCCGAACGTTTTTTTCATTTTTTTGATAAATGTCTTTGATGACGTCATATCCGGCTTTTCGTGAAAGTTGAGGCGGCACTGTCACGCCCTCATTTTTCAACCAAATTGGTTGCAATTTTGGTCAAGTAATCTTCGACGAAGCCCGGACTTCGGTATTGCATTTCAGCTTGGTGGCTTAAAAGTTATTTAACCTTTTAACTACCAAGTTTATTGTTGTGTAGACTCCCTCAGCTCCCAAGTTATTTTGAGCAGAGACGGTCAAAAACGGGTATGCGTGTTTAAATTATTATTACTCAGTTTCTCTTTGTCAGATTGATAAAAAAAATTGGTATGTTATTGGATAGGGATCAAACTTCAAAGAGTATGTGTTCTTCTTCTTGGTGGTATGTATGTCGCAGTGTTATCATGATTTATCTACCTGTTGACCTGTCAATAAAGTTGAAAAATTACGCTTACTTGTTGCTCCGGTATATCATCCGTTTCGCTGTCACTTGTTGATATTCATTGAACGATCAAAGTAGGTCAGATCAGCAGTGTTCACAGAAATGCTGATGTCGAAGCCAGAATCTTCTAATTGATGTCTATTTTCGTGGAGATAATCCAGCATAGTCATGAAATCAGGATCACTGTCATGTCGGCACCAAGCGCCCAACAAATTTGGTGAAAAAAGATCGATTGTAACTCTCACAGAGATCGAAAGCACATGGGGAAAAAACAAGGCGGAAGTGAGACAATCCCACAATGCATTTGCAACCGTCTTATTACTACTGCTCGCGCACAACAACCGCAAACAACCGAAACAGACGCTACACCGGCGAGGGGCGGTATCGGGCGGTATGGGAATGGCGGCAATGGCGGAAGACGGGCGGTATCGGGCGGTATGGTAGTTAAAAGGTTAATGACTTTGGTCATTAAAAATCTGAAAATTGTACAAAAAAATAAACATTTATAAAACGATCCAAATTTACGTTTATCTTATTCTCCATCATTTGCTGATTCCAAAAACATATAAATATGTTATATTCGGATTAAAAACAAGCTCTGAAAATTAAATATATAAAAATTATTATCAAAATTAAATTGTCCAAATCAATTTAAAAACACTTTCATCTTATTCCTTGTCGGTTCCTGATTCCAAAAACATATAGATATGATATGTTTGGATTAAAAACACGCTCAGAAAGTTAAAACAAAGAGAGGTACAGAAAAGCGTGCTATCCTTCTTAGCGCAACTACTACCCCGCTCTTCTTGTCAATTTCACTGCCTTTGCCATGAGCGGTGGACTGACGATGCTACGAGTATACGGTCTTGCTGAAAAATGGCAGCTACTTGACTAAATATTGTATTTTCGCCTTACGCGACTTGTCTTATTTTGTCTTTGAAGTTTCACACACAGAAACATTGGATTAAAAACAACGCCATGCGGTTGTTTTTCAGTGGCCCGAAACAAATTAGGGAGCGCTTTCTCATTGGTCAAAATGTAAAACTAAACTAAGGGATGTAACTCACATCGTTGAAGCAGACGACATTTTCGAACACGATCAATACTTCAGAAAAAGCGCCTTAGAAACAGTACTTACTGTTTGGGCTTCGGTTTGGGCTTTGTTTTCATTATGAAAAACAAGGGGAAATGTATTTTGGCCATTCATTTTAGTAAGGAGTTGGCATTTGAAGCTCTATCTTGAGTGTTGTTTGTGAAATTTTTAGCTAACCCACGGGAATGCTACTCAAAGACCTCAGCTAACCCGGCCAATTTTTAACTCCCCCCCCCCCGGGTCACGGGTTAGTGGATTTGCACACCCCTGCATATGCCCCCACATCTGCAGTTGCAGGAGCAAGTCCTTCGTCTTCAGGGTGCAGACAGTAGCAGTGTTCTGAACCAGCTGGCCTGACTGGATCTGCTCCCCCAGGGCTGTCATTTTTGCCTGCTTCTTTTGGCGACTCTGTCCGACGCCTGATGAGCCTTTCTCTCTCCTCTGACCCTGCTTGCCACAGTTTGAGAAGCTGCTGGTCTGTTGTCCCTGCTTCTCGTCGCTTGCGGTGAGCTGACTTCCGCGCTGTGGTGACCATGAGCTCACGGGTCTCCCCATCCTGCTGCTTGACAAATTCCACTGGCTTGTCACGTTTCGCTGTTACAATTGCTGACGGGAGGGGGTGTAGAGATTGAAGAGTTCTGACAAGTATTCTGGGGCAGAACCAGAAACGACGATCTAACAGTAATATTAATAACACAGACATAAAGAAAAAGAAACAAAACAAGAAAGCAATTTAGATTTTTTTTGTTTTTTGTAGTCAGCTTTTTATACTTGGTTTTGTTCAACATCAAACCGTCAAGTCTTGACGAAAGTTAAGGATGATTAAAGCAAGAGAGGGGGCAGAAAGTTACTTTAGTTTGATTGCAACGAAGTATAAAGACGACGTGTAGGAACATTTCAAGACAAAGAAGATGGACAAGAAAGCGGCCGTTGTTCCGACACTTGACTGACCCGAAAAAGGGGGAGTCAGGTCCGAGCAACCGGTCAACTTAGGATGCTTTAGACTTTCTTTTACGAATGTTTCAATGAATTTGCTCAGAACAACAAGTAAAATAACGCAACGCATCTAGGTCTTTATAGTTTATGCTAATGCGGATAACACGTAAACAAAAACTACAGAAGGACTTACCCAGTTTGTGTCCCCCCACGGAAAATAGACTCGACCACCCATCGAGAAAATGTCCACGTGCTGGCGACGATGCAGCTAGCGTGGAGCTTCGTTGTTTTCAGTCACACGATTCACATTATCCTCACTTCGAATCGCTCGCCTTGGTTAAATAACTGACGAAAACTTTCAAAACTTGGCACAAGGACTGATGATGATACTTTCTTCCACGTGTAAACCGGTGAGAACAAAACAAAAAGAACTGACCGAGGCAAGACACGTGTTTGCGGTTTTCAAAGCTGTGATGTCGATGTTGTGTATGTAAACGATCTTTTCATTGGTCTACCGGTTGCCAACAGCAGCCTTGAACTTAAGGTACACCAAATTTCATTGGATGTATTTAAATAGTCTTGTTGGGCGACCCATCTAAAAATAGGCAAATTATACACAGTTTGTAGACCGTTCCAACACCCGCTAGAAGTGGACTGCTGTCTTCCTCAAAGGTGCGAGCTGACAATTTTCCTGCACAGCGCACTCCGCTACCGCTGTCGCTGTGCTATGAGTCGTTTTCAAGCACAAATATCTCCGCTTTGGAATCATGTACATGCCACAAAATCCACACACAGTAAGAAACAACACCATTGAAGAAAATCTTGTTATTTGGTTGTTTTATTACAAATAACAACAGAGTAAGAGGCGAACAAAAGTAGCAAAAATATGATACGGCTACAGTCGCTTTGAGCTCGCAGCGGTGGGCCTCCCTAACAGTTGACCAGTCTGTCTGGGCTAGTGGCCAGGAAAGGCATTTCCCTGTCTAGCACAAGTCCACTCTTGTGAACTTGAACATGCCCATGATGCTGGCTTTGCATGTGCAGCAGATACTTTCTCTTTGCTGCAGCTTCGTGGGTCCTTCCCCACTTGATGTGTTCATTGTTCAGTTGCGGTCTGTAACCAAGAACGGTCTTGAGCAGACCATCAAGCTGGGTTGATGCCTTTCTTTTGCAAACTTGCCCAAAGTTGCTGGAAGTGAGCTTCCCTTGGCTTAGACGGTAGTTCTGCCCAGGCCTGACTGAGGGATTGTTGTCTCTTGCTCGATAAGCAGAATGTCCTCATCTGAAAGTATTTGTTCGCTAGCAAATTTAGTGAACACTGTTGTGCACTTGTCACTCTTCAAGTCCACAAAGTCAGCAAACATGAAGTCAGGCACAGGATTGGAAGGCAGTCTTTTTGGCTCTTCGGAAGGCACCTCCTTTGCCAAAAAGTTAATCACAATCCCACAATCAGGGTTGCAGCTTTTTAGCTTTTCAGTCAGGCATTGCAGACTGATGCCACCGCTTCCCGAGAATGTTGATACCTGCCTTGCTTTTGAAGTCGACAGCCTTTTTGGGGCTCAGTTTCCCCTTCCGTGGCAAGTTCCACTTGCACTGGGAAGATGTAGATGCATCCAGTCCATTTCGCTTGTGCGCAGTGATGTCCACCAAAGCATACAAGAATGCAGACACGTGATTGCATGAACCTTTACGCCTGAAACATAATGTGGGGGTTGGGGTTGAAACTACAGTCATTTGACCATTATATTAACAGCTTTCAACTGTGGTTTTTATATTTTGCTGCTCTGGCTGCACTGACTAAGCCTTTAAAACAACCTGAATATTTTCTAGTACATATTGACGATGACCGTGGTAAATCACCCATTTCCAAAACAGGAAAAACCGGAGCTGTGCGGAAACATGGGGAATGGTTAAAATTAGACTGATTAAACTTGTGCTTATAAATTAAAGGGCAGCTGTTGGGTTGTGGCTCTCAAAATCTGTTCATCAGAATGAGTTCTCATGTAACTGAAACTATACTTAAAAGTTACTTGGTGATTTTAACAGCTTGATAACACAAGTCCGAAGATTTTAGACATGCTACAATGTCTTTAATCGAAGAAAGTTTGCATTCTTGGCTGAGTCAATGCAGCCCGCTCGAAAATTACTTCCCTTGGACGCGTGACATCAGCCGAGGAATCGGCCGGGTTGAACAGTGCTCTCTTTATGCCGTGTAGTGAGCGCAATCGGGTTGTCTAGTCAAGCCCTAAAGCATACTTCACGGGTAGGTGAAGAGAAACTTAGGATGGGGTGTCTTCTCCCAGGCCCAAATTTCGCAGTAAAATACGGAGTTTATAAAGTGTCTTCCGTCCCCCTCCTGCTTTTGTTCAGGTGTTCCCACTTGAACCCTGTTTTTGTTCAACTTATTGGCATATAATGTCACGCGTCAAGGGACACAACTCACACACAGACACACACATGCACCCACAAACACAAACACACACACACACACACGTGTTATCACACACGTGTAATCATACACACACACACATACACACACACACGTGTTATCACACACACACACACACACACACACACACACACACACACACACACACACACACATACCCATGTTCCCGTCATTGCGAGGTATGTTAATGTGTACCTGAGAGAAAATGTAAGTTTTACACCCCTACGGCAAAGCCATAAGGGGCATGTTACACGGGAAAACCCGGCTTTGTATGAAAATAAAAAATAAAAATGCGGGGGGGGGGGGGGGGGGGGGGGGGGTAGACAGCTGGCTGCCGGCTGCTAGAGGAGACCTGAAATGGGCTAGGGACCGGGTTGGGTCGTCTTGGGTCAGTGCTGAAATGGTTACTTTATTGGCTGTTGGCCGAACGGACACCCGAGCTTCATATTTTTGCATGCATGTATTCGTGTTTCCAAGGCCTGAGGCTTTCGCTGTGACCCTGGGATCTTTATCGTGCGCATGCGTGCACACGGGGGTGTTCGGACACCGAGGAGAGTCTGCACAAAGTTGACTCTGGGACACACATCCCGCGCCCAACTTGGGGGTTGAACCCACGCTGATAGTAGCAACCGGTTTTAAAGCCAGCGCCTCTACCGACTGGGCAAACTCCCCCCCCCCCCCCCCCAATTGGTTGGGGTCAAGAAGTTCCATGGAGGGCGGGGGGTATGGAGTAACACATAACAGAACTAGCTCAGTTGGTAGCGCGCTGGATTTGTATTCAGTTGGCCGCTGTCAGCGTGAGTTCGATCCCAGGTTCGGCGGAAATTTATTTCAGAGTCAACTTTGTGTGCAGACTCTCTTCGGTGTCCGAACTCCCCCCCCGTGTACACTACATTGGGTGTGCACGTTAAAGATCCCACGATTGACAAAAGGGTCTTTCCTGGCAAAATTGCTTAGGCACAGTTAATAATTGTCTAACTATACCCGTGTGACTTGGAATAATAGGCCGTGAAAGGTAAATATGCGCCGAAATGGCTGCAATTACTGGCCGTATAAAATTTCATCTCACACGGCATCACTGCAGAGCGCCTAGAACTGTACCCACGGAATATGCGCGATATAAGCGTCATTGATTGATTGATTGATTAACACAGGACTACAAAATGTGTGTCTTCGGACACATTTAGCTTAAGATTCCAGAAGTGGATCTGTGCTGTGCTGGGTCTGCTGCAAAAGCCCTAAACATTGATACAGTTCATCTCTGCGAAGCCTCTCAACTGCCCGCTTCCT
Organism: Littorina saxatilis; assembly: GCF_037325665.1. NCBI lineage: Eukaryota > Metazoa > Mollusca > Gastropoda > Littorinimorpha > Littorinidae > Littorina > Littorina saxatilis. The sequence continues at coordinate 108,898,673 of NC_090245.1, forward strand.
CTTCTGAATTTCATTTCTAACTGTGCACTTGATTTTGTTCCAGCTTTTCCCTGCCAAAGATTTTTCAGATTTGATAAGTGCCTCACACTCTCCTTTCTTCGGCACACTGGAACTGTCAATGTGCCATCTGAAATGGCAATGAATGACGCTCATTTGTGCAGTTGTCAAGAAATCCCTCGATTTTTATTGTTTGTGTTTTTTGCTGTCTTGCAACTGCGTAGCTTTGCAGGTGGCTGTGGGAACAGATTCTTCTGTCTCAACTGGGTCAGTCTCTGTTTCCTTGTCTTCGGTGCTGTTGTCTTGTTCATTCTCGTCTTCCTCTTTCACCTCGTTGTCTGGTATTTCAAGATCAACGTCTATTTCTTCCAAGGTCTTTCCTTGGAATCTGCTGATGTTTCCTTGTTCCATGCAGATCAAGAGTCGACTGACTTTCGCCAGCTGATATGTGTCGTGCGGGAGTTGGTAGAATTCACGATGAACTGCAATGTTGTGACCCATATGCCCACAAACTTGTTCCAACTCATGCTCGGTGAGGTTAAGAACCTGTGAAACAGTGGCAAGGTGTTGACGAAGCCTGGTACTGGTGATGTTCTCTGGTTGTTTAGCTCCACTCTCCTTGGCTGCACTACTGAGGCATTCATATCCAGCTAAATGAAGGATGATGTTTGCCAATGTCACTTTTTCAAGCTGATGCCATGCTGGCGTTGTGGGACTCTTGCCCCTGGAGCAATTTTTTGATTAGTGCTTTTGTGAACAAGAAACAATTAACAAGTGGCTCTATCCCACCCCCTTTCCCCGTTGCGATATAACCTTCGTGGTTGAAAACGACGTTAAACACCAAATAAAGAAAGAAAGAAAGAAAGTTGTGGGACTCTTCACTAATTCTGCCAGAGACTTGCTTCTTTCTTCTTTTAAGTACTCGGTGACACGCCTTACGTCTGTAAAGCCGATCTGTGGTAGCTTCACGGAAACATTAACTGTCTGTGTCTAAGATGTTACTGTGCATGTGTTTTTAAAAGGCATTTGTCAGGATGGCATTCAAACCACAAGCACCAGACGAACAGAATACTTCCGACAACAAAATGTAAAATCAACAAGAGTGTAGTGAGATTCCAAATTGTATTCAGACAAAAACAATCAAAAAAACATTCGTGGGTTCTTCCATAGAAAATATATCTATAAAGAATCTAGGTTGGCTTTAATACAGTCTTTCCTTCTCAACTAACAAATAAATTCACACCTTTAACCCAGCTCGATGTACCTCCCCGGTTCACGATTGCAAGTGGGACTGGAGCCGCGTATCGAGGACGTGGTTTATTTGGTCAGGCACTAAGGCTCACATACCAGCAAAACCACACGCAACTCCAGGGAGAGGCACCAAGCATAAGGAAAGATTCCCGCACCTTTAACCCAGCTCAATTTACATCCCCCCAAGTGGTAGTTTTGATGACCCTGACTCTGAAACAGGGGAGACGCATGCTTCAGGCACTTATTAGGCACCCTACTCTCTCACACGTCTCCCGGCCTCATGAGGACTCTGGCTCTTGAGTCTTATAGCTGACGGGGCTTCCTCCCACGTCACCTTAGCGAGACCAATGAGAATCTCGCTCTGGCAGCGCGGGAGCAAAAGGGAGGGGAGGTGGAGCCCGGCTCCGAGCCTGCTGCCAGCCTCCTACAAACTGAAGTTAGACTTCCTCAAACAAGAATTCTTCTATTAAGAAGACCTACAGGGATACATATATAATCTATGATATATCATGTTATATTTACATGTAATCTATTCTGTGTGGAAAATTTCCCCCGCGGGTTATGGGGAAGAATTTACCCGATGCTCCCCAGCATGTCGTAAGAGGCGACTAACGGATTCTGTTTCTCCTTTTAGTTTTACCCTTGTTAAGTGTTTCTTGTATAGAATATAGTCAATGTTTGTAGGGAATATGTAAGCAGTATGTAAGAAATGTTAAGTCCTTTGTACTGGAAACTTGCATTCTCCCAGTAAGGTAATATATTGTACTACGTTGCAAGCCCTTGGAGCAAATTTTTTATTAGTGCTTTTGTGAACAAGAAACAATTGACAAGTGGCTCTATCCCATCTCCCCCCTTCCCTTCGTCTCGATTTGACCTTGAATGGTTGAAAACGACGTTAAACACCAAAGAAAGAAACACTTTGTTCTTGTGCTATGTACGAACATTTTTGCTTACTTCACTTTCTCGTTATGACATTAAATTAGCTCTGCATTTGTGTAGGCATTACAATAATTGGAGTCAAAACATTTGTATTAAAATACAATTCTTTGTATTTCATAAATTTAAACGAGCACACATAACAAAGGCGCACCTTCTTCAGGAATCTTGACTGCTGCTGTGCAACAATTTCCATGGTAGGTGGAGGGCTCTTTGGGGCCAGATGACTGGAAATTTGTCTATTGTCGGATGGACTCATCGGTAGTGGCCTGTGCATTCCTTCTCTGGAGCTTAGCCTTTGCAGGAAGATTTTCGTCTTCAGCTTGTTGATGTGTGCGTTAAGGTCTTTGGAACTTTTACCTCCACTGCCGACCATCTTTGTTTGCAGGTTCAATCGGGTCTACAATAAAAAGTCAAAGATCACCTCTAGCTGAATGCTCCTCAGTAGCATTAAAGCTGCAACGTGAACAGAAAATGATATATGTGAGCATATGAGGGAATATTGGAAGGGCGCTGGTTCTGCGCGACGCTTAGTTTTTGAGAAAGGTGTGACCTACGAAGAACAGGACGTCACATTCCAAATAAAAACGACCATGTTGCAGGTTGAAGCCGATAAGATTGCATTTCTTCAGGAGGTTTCCACAAAAATAGGCAGCATAGCGCTGTGCTTTGTTCGTGTCTCCCTCTTCTGCCTCTTCCAAGAGGCGACTAACGGATTCTGTTTCTCCTTTTACCCTTGTTAAGTGTTTCTTGTATAGAATATAGTCAATGTTTGTAAAGATTTTAGTCAAGCAGTATGCAAGAAATGTTAAGTCCTTTGTACTGGAAACTTGCATTCTCCCAGTAAGGTAATATATTGTACTACGTTGCAAGCCCCTGGAGCAAATTTTTGATTAGTGCTTTTGTGAACAAGAAACAATTAACAAGTGGCTCTATCCCATCACCCCCCTTCCCTCCGTCGCGATATAACCTTGAACGGTTGAAAACAACGTTAAACACCAAATAAAGAAATAAAGAAAGCAAATTTTTGATTAGTGCTTTTGTGAACAAGAACCAATTAACAAGTGGCTCTATCCCATCTCCCCCCCTTTCCCCGTCGCGATATAACCTTCGTGGTTGAAAACGAAATGTTGGCGCATTCATATTCATAAGAAAGGACACCTTGCTACAAAGGACAGTGGCAAGGCTCCCCAAGAGCGTCCTTTGCTCGCAGGTTTTACTGTAACTGCATGAACTTACAGTTGTGGGTGGAAGTTATTCGGCAAATTGTGTGTATCACTGTATGGCAGTCCATGTTGTTTACTGAACTAATCTGATTCCATTGTTTATGTTGACAGTTGAACAGAGTTGATGAGGACTATTCCATTCACTAGTAAAATACCGAACTTACATCCCGCAGTGGGGCACTGCGGTTATGAAATTAAAAGCCCCTCCTGTTTTTGGAACCGCAGGAGCTTTCTAGTTTGCTGTTAGGTAGATTTTTGGTTCCTCTTTCCTGTCATGCTCTCTTTTTCTTCATGAATTCTTTTCTTTTTTCTGCCTTCTTGCTCATTCACCTGTATTTTTTCCAAAAATCTCTTCTCTTGCCGCTTGTCTAGCGATTCATGTATAGTTTAATCTGTTAGTGTTCTGATGTAAGTCCAGCAGTAGATAGGTTAAGCCTATTTTAACATACTGGAAACTGGTAATCTTCCAGTAGGTATTAATTTAGTTTTACTAAAGCCTGCTGGGACACAAGTAATGGGTTAGTGCATTTGTAAACAGGAATCACTTGACAAGTGGCCCCCTTCATCCCCCCCCTTCCTCGTCCTGATATGGCTCTGCGTAGTCGGCTGGACGTTAAGCAACAAATAAACAAACAAACAAACAAACCGAACTTACAACTCTACAGACATACACCTTGCACACAGAATTATAAGTAATCAGCTCACTCAACCACTCCAACCCAAACGACAGACATGCATACTATATCACTTATCAGCAACTATCACTTGTCACAGAGAATACAAACCATGATTCTAAATCACAACCGTCTCTGTGAATCACTTCTGCTAGTACCAATAGAAGCGTGCAGTGACAGTGATTTCTGTTGCCAACTAATTGATGGCAAGATCTGTAATATTCTCACAGTCACGGGAAGAGAGGTAGTCCCCTCCTTACTCTGTTGGAGAAAAGTTCTGGCACCACTGGCACCACTGGCACCTCTGGCACTGCATTGGCATAACAAGATTTCAGCTGGCTTTTCATTGTGACCCAGACAGCAGACCTAAAAGTGCTTCTTTCAACTGACATTCCTTTCAGTGTCCAAATTACAAAATCGCACCATAATTTTTTCTGAAACCCCCATCTGGCCTTGAACTTGAAAAAAATAGCTGTGGTTTTCTTTCAGGCGCACCTTGCCATCAATTAGTTGGCAACAAAAATCACTGTCGCTGCACGCTTCTTCTGGGGTCTTGTGCACAGAAGGACACTTCACTTCCAAAAGCCCTTGAACCGGCTGGCAGTGTTGACAGTTGACCAGTCCCTCTGGGCTGGTGGCCAGGAAAGGCATTTCCCTGTCGAGCACAAGTCCACTCTTGTGAACTTGAACATGCCCGTGATGCTGGCTTTGCATGTGCAGCAGATACTTTCTCCTTGCTGCAGCTTCGTGGGTCCTTCCCCACTTGATGTGTTCATTGTTCAGTTGCGGTCTGTAACCAAGAACGGTCTTGAGCAGACCATCAGGCTGTGTTGATGCCTTTCTTTTGCAAACTTGCCCAAAGTTGCTAGATGTGAGCTTCCCTTGGCGTAGTTCTGCCCAGGCCTGACTGAGGGATTGTTGTCTCTTGCTCGATAAGCAGAATGTCCTCATCTGAAAGTATTCATGGGTGAAAGTAGCCCGTCAATTGACTGAAATCCGTCAATCTGAAAATAAGTCTGACGGAAATTCCGTCAATCCGCAATTTTTATTAAAAAAAAAAAAAAAATTTTTTTTTTTTTAATTTTTAAGCGAATCGCGTTTTTGAACTGCTATGCGGTAAACCCCGTAGGTGAGGTTTCTTCGCTTTCGGATTCGCTCTGCATCACGATAAAAAAAAAAGTTCTCGCGTTTTGGCAGGCATTATGAAGTGGTGACACGATTTCTGCGACAAAGATACCGGTTTTGACGGAAAACGCATGGACAGATCTTATTGATGCTGGTCTAGCCAACAAATGGCGATGGGACTGGTTGGAGTTCATGAAACTAAAACTGTGTGTGATAAGTTTGGTGCTTGAAACTCAAGTGCTTTTCCTTGAGAACTTTGCACTATAAGAGATGCTACTGCTTAGTTGCTACTTTGTGCAGTGCTACATCATGCTGTTTGCATGTGTGACATTCTGTTTCATCATTTATTTCAATGCCTGTCTGGCAATGTTTGCTTCTTATAATTAAATATTTCGAACTTTTATTTCAGTTGTTCAGTTGTTCAGTTTCTATTTCATTTAGTAATTGGCTGTTGTCAATGTTAATTGTTATCAATTGTGTCGTTGTGTTGGAAGATGCAAGTGTGAAAAGATACAAAAGAAAAATGATTACTTCTGTGAATTGTTTTGATTTTGTTTACCCTTTTTACCATATCATTAGAATCTGAAGGTTTTTTTTTTACCTGCATGATAGTGACAAGAAGTGTATTTTTTTGCCAGGAAAGGCCACAAAATCACAATGTATAATGCAAAAATTCGTTTTCTGTTTTTAAATGACTACCACATAAACAATACAGTTATGAAGTATTTCTCATGCAGATTCTATCCATACCAAATTTATGTCTGTCAGTCGCCTGGATGCTGAGAAAATTGACTTTGTTCAAGAAAAAAAAGCACTTTTTTTTGCACACAAGGCGTTACGCGAAACGCATGGTACATTGAACTCCCTGATCCATGGGAGATCTCTCGGTTTTTTCCCACTTCAACCATGTCACCACTGTCTCTGGCTCCTTGATTTTTCCCCCCAAGAGAAGCAGCAAATTGACTCACACCGCAGTTCTCACATCTTCTGTCCACACACTCTCGTTTGAAGACGTTTGAAGGGGTAGGGCAGAGTGTGCGATCACAGAGTTCATCTATGTGATCAATTTTCAGGTCTGGTGGTAGGAAGAGATTTAGTTTTTCTGCCTTCAGCATAGGGTTAACGCAGTGCTGACACAATCACTGCCTGAATGCCCTGCTGCTGGAGAGGAGGATGTGCTCTGGTCTTCTTCTCGAAAAGGAAGTAAGTGAGATCTTGTACTGCGGGTTTTCCTGCTGAAGCTCCTGAAAGAGGCACCTCACTGTCTTTGTTAGAACCTTTTTTGCCTTCATTGTGATCGTGCTGACTTAGTTTTTCCCTGGTAAGTGTAATGCAGCCTGCTCATAGAAATCTTCTACGCGGGTGTCCCTTGGAGTGGTGCGTTTATAGAGGTTTTTCCTTTTGAGAATTGAAG
>NC_090245.1:108905495-109027995 GCF_037325665.1 Littorina saxatilis
AGAGCGATTCAGACTAAACTACTGGACCGATCTTTATGAAATTTGACATGAGAGTCCTGGGTATGAAATCCCCGAACGTTTTTTTCATTTTTTTGATAAATGTCTTTGATGACGTTCATATCCGGCTTTTCGTGAAAGTTGAGGCGGCACTGTCACGCCCTCATTTTCAACCAAATTGGTTGCAATTTTGGTCAAGTAATCTTCGACGAAGCCCGGACTTCGGTATTGCATTTCAGCTTGGTGCTTAAAAATTAATTAACCTTTTAACTACCAAGTATTGTTGTGTAGACTCCCTCAGCTCCCAAGTTATTTTGAGCAGAGACGGTCAAAAACGGGTATGCGTGTTAAATTATTATTACTCAGTTTCTCTTTGTCAGATTGATAAAAAAAATTGGTATGTTATTGGATAGGGATCAAACTTCAAAGAGTATGTGTTCTTCTTCTTGGTGGTATGTATGTCGCAGTGTTATCATGATTTATCTACCTGTTGACCTGTCAATAAAGTTGAAAAATTACGCTTACTTGTTGCTCCGGTATATCATCCGTTTCGCGTCACTTGTTGATATTCATTGAACGATCAAAGTAGGTCAGATCAGCAGTGTTCAAAAAATGCTGATGTCGAAGCCAGAATCTTCTAATTGATGTCTATTTTCGTGGAGATAATCCAGCATAGTCATGAAATCAGGATCACTGTCATGTCGGCACCAAGCGCCCAACAAATTTGGTGAAAAAAGATCGATTGTAACTCTCACAGAGATCGAAAGCACATGGGGAAAAAACAAGGCGGAAGTGAGACAATCCCACAATGCATTTGCAACCGTCTTATTACTACTGCTCGCGCACAACAACCGCAAACAACCGAAACAGACGCTACACCGGCGAGGGGCGGTATCAGGCGGATGGGAATGGCGGCAATGGCGGAAAGACGGGCGGTATCGGGCGGTATGGTAGTTAAAAGGTTAATGACTTTGGTCATTAAAAATCTGAAAATTGTACAAAAAAAATAAACATTTATAAACGATCCAAATTTACGTTTATCTTATTCTCCATCATTTGCTGATTCCAAAAACATATAAATATGTTATATTCGGATTAAAAACAAGCTCTGAAAATTAAATATATAAAAATTATTATCAAAATTAAATTGTCCAAATCAATTTAAAAACACTTTCATCTTATTCCTTGTCGGTTCCTGATTCCAAAAACATATAGATATGATATGTTTGGATTAAAAACACGCTCAGAAAGTTAAAACAAAGAGAGGTACAGAAAAGCGTGCTATCCTTCTTAGCGCAACTACTACCCCGCTCTTCTTGTCAATTTCACTGCCTTTGCCATGAGCGGTGGACTGACGATGCTACGAGTATACGGTCTTGCTGAAAAATGGCAGCTACTTGACTAAATATTGTATTTTCGCCTTACGCGACTTGTCTTATTTTGTCTTTGAAGTTTCACACACAGAAACATTGGATTAAAAACAACGCCATGCGGTTGTTTTTCAGTGGCCCGAAACAAATTAGGGAGCGCTTTCTCATTGGTCAAAATGTAAAACTAAACTAAGGGATGTAACTCACATCGTTGAAGCAGACGACATTTTCGAACACGATCAATACTTCAGAAAAAGCGCCTTAGAAACAGTACTTACTGTTTGGGCTTCGGTTTGGGCTTTGTTTTCATTATGAAAAACAAGGGGAAATGTATTTTGGCCATTCATTTTAGTAAGGAGTTGGCATTTGAAGCTCTATCTTGAGTGTTGTTTGTGAAATTTTTAGCTAACCCACGGGAATGCTACTCAAAGACTTCAGCTAACCCGGCCAATTTTTAACTCCCCCCCCCCGGGTCACGGGTTAGTGGATTTGCACACCCCTGCATATGCCCCCACATCTGCAGTTGCAGGAGCAAGTCCTTCGTCTTCAGGGTGCAGACAGTAGCAGTGTTCTGAACCAGCTGGCCTGACTGGATCTGCTCCCCCAGGGCTGTCATTTTTGCCTGCTTCTTTTGGCGACTCTGTCCGACGCCTGATGAGCCTTTCTCTCTCCTCTGACCCTGCTTGCCACAGTTTGAGAAGCTGCTGGTCTGTTGTCCCTGCTTCTCGTCGCTTGCGGTGAGCTGACTTCCGCGCTGTGGTGACCATGAGCTCACGGGTCTCCCCATCCTGCTGCTTGACAAATTCCACTGGCTTGTCACGTTTCGCTGTTACAATTGCTGACGGGAGGGGGTGTAGAGATTGAAGAGTTCTGACAAGTATTCTGGGGCAGAACCAGAAACGACGATCTAACAGTAATATTAATAACACAGACATAAAGAAAAAGAAACAAAACAAGAAAGCAATTTAGATTTTTTTTGTTTTTTGTAGTCAGCTTTTTATACTTGGTTTTGTTCAACATCAAACCGTCAAGTCTTGACGAAAGTTAAGGATGATTAAAGCAAGAGAGGGGGCAGAAAGTTACTTTAGTTTGATTGCAACGAAGTATAAAGACGACGTGTAGGAACATTTCAAGACAAAGAAGATGGACAAGAAAGCGGCCGTTGTTCCGACACTTGACTGACCCGAAAAAGGGGGAGTCAGGTCCGAGCAACCGGTCAACTTAGGATGCTTTAGACTTTCTTTTACGAATGTTTCAATGAATTTGCTCAGAACAACAAGTAAAATAACGCAACGCATCTAGGTCTTTATAGTTTATGCTAATGCGGATAACACGTAAACAAAAACTACAGAAGGACTTACCCAGTTTGTGTCCCCCCACGGAAAATAGACTCGACCACCCATCGAGAAAATGTCCACGTGCTGGCGACGATGCAGCTAGCGTGGAGCTTCGTTGTTTTCAGTCACACGATTCACATTATCCTCACTTCGAATCGCTCGCCTTGGTTAAATAACTGACGAAAACTTTCAAAACTTGGCACAAGGACTGATGATGATACTTTCTTCCACGTGTAAACCGGTGAGAACAAAACAAAAAGAACTGACCGAGGCAAGACACGTGTTTGCGGTTTTCAAAGCTGTGATGTCGATGTTGTGTATGTAAACGATCTTTTCATTGGTCTACCGGTTGCCAACAGCAGCCTTGAACTTAAGGTACACCAAATTTCATTGGATGTATTTAAATAGTCTTGTTGGGCGACCCATCTAAAAATAGGCAAATTATACACAGTTTGTAGACCGTTCCAACACCCGCTAGAAGTGGACTGCTGTCTTCCTCAAAGGTGCGAGCTGACAATTTTCCTGCACAGCGCACTCCGCTACCGCTGTCGCTGTGCTATGAGTCGTTTTCAAGCACAAATATCTCCGCTTTGGAATCATGTACATGCCACAAAATCCACACACAGTAAGAAACAACACCATTGAAGAAAATCTTGTTATTTGGTTGTTTTATTACAAATAACAACAGAGTAAGAGGCGAACAAAAGTAGCAAAAATATGATACGGCTACAGTCGCTTTGAGCTCGCAGCGGTGGGCCTCCCTAACAGTTGACCAGTCTGTCTGGGCTAGTGGCCAGGAAAGGCATTTCCCTGTCTAGCACAAGTCCACTCTTGTGAACTTGAACATGCCCATGATGCTGGCTTTGCATGTGCAGCAGATACTTTCTCTTTGCTGCAGCTTCGTGGGTCCTTCCCCACTTGATGTGTTCATTGTTCAGTTGCGGTCTGTAACCAAGAACGGTCTTGAGCAGACCATCAAGCTGTGTTGATGGCTTTCTTTTGCAAACTTGCCCAAAGTTGCTAGATGTGAGCTTCCCTTGGCGTAGTTCTGCCCAGGCCTGACTGCATGAGGGATTGTTGTCTCTTGCTCAATAAGCAGAATGTCCTCATCTGAAATTATTTGTTCGCTAGCAAATTTAGTGAACACTGTTTGCACTTGTCACTCTTCAAGTCCACAAAGTCAGCAAACATGAACATGAAGTCAGAGGATTGAAAGGCAGTCTTTTTGGCTGTTCGGGAGGCACCTCCTTTGCTAAAAAGTTGATCACAATCCCACAATCAGGGTTGCAGCTTTTTAGCTGCCACCGCTTCCCGAGAATGTCGATGCCTGCCTTGCCTTCTTGCTTTTGAAGTCGGCAGTCTTTTTGGGACTCAGTTTCCGCTTCCGTGGCAAGTTCCACTTCGCTTGTGCGCAGTGATGTCCACCAAAGCATACAAGAATGCAGACACGTGATTGCATGAACCTTTACGCCTGAAACATAATGTGGGGGTTGGGGTTGAAACTACAGTCATTTGACCATTATATTAACAGCTTTCAACTGTGGTTTTTATATTTTGCTGCTCTGGCTGCACTGACTAAGCCTTTAAAACAACCTGAATATTTTCTAGTACATATTGACGATGACCGTGGTAAATCACCCATTTCCAAAACAGGAAAAACCGGAGCTGTGCGGAAACATGGGGAATGGTTAAAATTAGACTGATTAAACTTGTGCTTATAAATTAAAGGGCAGCTGTTGGGTTGTGGCTCTCAAAATCTGTTCATCAGAATGAGTTCTCATGTAACTGAAACTATACTTAAAAGTTACTTGGTGATTTTAACAGCTTGATAACACAAGTCCGAAGATTTTAGACATGCTACAATGTCTTTAATCGAAGAAAGTTTGCATTCTTGGCTGAGTCAATGCAGCCCGCTCGAAAATTACTTCCCTTGGACGCGTGACATCAGCCGAGGAATCGGCCGGGTTGAACAGTGCTCTCTTTATGCCGTGTAGTGAGCGCAATCGGGTTGTCTAGTCAAGCCCTAAAGCATACTTCACGGGTAGGTGAAGAGAAACTTAGGATGGGGTGTCTTCTCCCAGGCCCAAATTTCGCAGTAAAATACGGAGTTTATAAAGTGTCTTCCGTCCCCCTCCTGCTTTTGTTCAGGTGTTCCCACTTGAACCCTGTTTTTGTTCAACTTATTGGCATATAATGTCACGCGTCAAGGGACACAACTCACACACAGACACACACATGCACCCACAAACACAAACACACACACACACACACGTGTTATCACACACGTGTAATCATACACACACACACATACACACACACACGTGTTATCACACACACACACACACACACACACACACACACACACACACACACACACACACATACCCATGTTCCCGTCATTGCGAGGTATGTTAATGTGTACCTGAGAGAAAATGTAAGTTTTACACCCCTACGGCAAAGCCATAAGGGGCATGTTACACGGGAAAACCCGGCTTTGTATGAAAATAAAAAATAAAAATGCGGGGGGGGGGGGGGGGGGGGGGATGTAGACAGCTGGCTGCCGGCTGCTAGAGGAGACCTGAAATGGGCTAGGGACCGGGTTGGGTCGTCTTGGGTCAGTGCTGAAATGGTTACTTTATTGGCTGTTGGCCGAACGGACACCCGAGCTTCATATTTTTGCATGCATGTATTCGTGTTTCCAAGGCCTGAGGCTTTCGCTGTGACCCTGGGATCTTTATCGTGCGCATGCGTGCACACGGGGGTGTTCGGACACCGAGGAGAGTCTGCACAAAGTTGACTCTGGGACACACATCCCGCGCCCAACTTGGGGGTTGAACCCACGCTGATAGTAGCAACCGGTTTTAAAGCCAGCGCCTCTACCGACTGGGCAAACTCCCCCCCCCCCCCCCAATTGGTTGGGGTCAAGAAGTTCCATGGAGGGCGGGGGGTATGGAGTAACACATAACAGAACTAGCTCAGTTGGTAGCGCGCTGGATTTGTATTCAGTTGGCCGCTGTCAGCGTGAGTTCGATCCCAGGTTCGGCGGAAATTTATTTCAGAGTCAACTTTGTGTGCAGACTCTCTTCGGTGTCCGAACTCCCCCCCCGTGTACACTACATTGGGTGTGCACGTTAAAGATCCCACGATTGACAAAAGGGTCTTTCCTGGCAAAATTGCTTAGGCACAGTTAATAATTGTCTAACTATACCCGTGTGACTTGGAATAATAGGCCGTGAAAGGTAAATATGCGCCGAAATGGCTGCAATTACTGGCCGTATAAAATTTCATCTCACACGGCATCACTGCAGAGCGCCTAGAACTGTACCCACGGAATATGCGCGATATAAGCGTCATTGATTGATTGATTGATTAACACAGGACTACAAAATGTGTGTCTTCGGACACATTTAGCTTAAGATTCCAGAAGTGGATCTGTGCTGTGCTGGGTCTGCTGCAAAAGCCCTAAACATTGATACAGTTCATCTCTGCGAAGCCTCTCAACTGCCCGCTTCCTCTTCTGAATTTCATTTCTAACTGTGCACTTGATTTTGTTCCAGCTTTTCCCTGCCAAAGATTTTTCAGATTTGATAAGTGCCTCACACTCTCCTTTCTTCGGCACACTGGAACTGTCAATGTGCCGTCTGAAATGGCAATGAATGACGCTCATTTGTGCAGTTGTCAAGAAATCCCTCGATTTTTGTTTGTGTTTTTTGCTGTCTTGCAACTGCGTAGCTTTGCAGGTGGCTGTGGGAACAGATTCTTCTGTCTCAACTGGGTCAGTCTCTGTTTCCTTGTCTTCGGTGCTGTTGTCTTGTTCATTCTCGTCTTCCTCTTTCACCTCGTTGTCTGGTATTTCAAGATCAACGTCTATTTCTTCCAAGGTCTTTCCTTGGAATCTGCTGATGTTTCCTTGTTCCATGCAGATCAAGAGTCGACTGACTTTCGCCAGCTGATATGTGTCGTGCGGGAGTTGGTAGAATTCACGATGAACTGCAATGTTGTGACCCATATGCCCACAAACTTGTTCCAACTCATGCTCGGTGAGGTTAAGAACCTGTGAAACAGTGGCAAGGTGTTGACGAAGCCTGGTACTGGTGATGTTCTCTGGTTGTTTAGCTCCACTCTCCTTGGCTGCACTACTGAGGCATTCATATCATAAATGAAGGATGATGTTTGCCAATGTCACTTTTTCAAGCTGATGCCATGCTGGCGTTGTGGGACTCTTGCCCCTGGAGCAATTTTTTGATTAGTGCTTTTGTGAACAAGAAACAATTAACAAGTGGCTCTATCCCATCTCACCCCCTTTCCCCGTCGCGATATAACCTTCGTGGTTGAAAACGACGTTAAACACCAAATAAAGAAAGAAAGAAAGTTGTGGGACTCTTCACTAATTCTGCCAGAGACTTGCTTCTTTCTTCTTTTAAGTACTCGGTGACACGCCTTACGTCTGTAAAGCCGATCTGTGGTAGCTTCACGGAAACATTAACTGTCTGTGTCTAAGATGTTACTGTGCATGTGTTTTTAAAAGGCATTTGTCAGGATGGCATTCAAACCACACGCACCAGACGAACAGAATACTTCCGACAACAAAATGTAAAATCAACAAGAGTGTAGTGAGATTCCAAATTGTATTCAGACAAAAACAATCAAAAAAACATTCGTGGGTTCTTCCATAGAAAATATATCTATAAAGAATCTAGGTTGGCTTTAATACAGTCTTTCCTTCTCAACTAACAAATAAATTCACACCTTTAACCCAGCTCGATGTACCTCCCCGGTTCACGATTGCAAGTGGGACTGGAGCCGCGTATCGAGGACGTGGTTTATTTGGTCAGGCACTAAGGCTCACATACCAGCAAAACCACACGCAACTCCAGGGAGAGGCACCAAGCATAAGGAAAGATTCCCGCACCTTTAACCCAGCTCAATTTACATCCCCCCAAGTGGTAGTTTTGATGACCCTGACTCTGAAACAGGGGAGACGCATGCTTCAGGCACTTATTAGGCACCCTACTCTCTCACACGTCTCCCGGCCTCATGAGGACTCTGGCTCTTGAGTCTTATAGCTGACGGGGCTTCCTCCCACGTCACCTTAGCGAGACCAATGAGAATCTCGCTCTGGCAGCGCGGGAGCAAAAGGGAGGGGAGGTGGAGCCCGGCTCCGAGCCTGCTGCCAGCCTCCTACAAACTGAAGTTAGACTTCCTCAAACATACACAAGAATTCTTCTATTAAGAAGACCTACAGGGATACATATATAATCTATGATATATCATGTTATATTTACATGTAATCTATTCTGTGTGGAAAATTTCCCCCGCGGGTTATGGGGAAGAATTTACCCGATGCTCCCCAGCATGTCGTAAGAGGCGACTAACGGATTCTGTTTCTCCTTTTAGTTTTACCCTTGTTAAGTGTTTCTTGTATAGAATATAGTCAATGTTTGTAGGGAATATGTAAGCAGTATGTAAGAAATGTTAAGTCCTTTGTACTGGAAACTTGCATTCTCCCAGTAAGGTAATATATTGTACTACGTTGCAAGCCCTTGGAGCAAATTTTTTATTAGTGCTTTTGTGAACAAGAAACAATTGACAAGTGGCTCTATCCCATCTCCCCCCTTCCCTTCGTCTCGATTTGACCTTGAATGGTTGAAAACGACGTTAAACACCAAAGAAAGAAACACTTTGTTCTTGTGCTATGTACGAACATTTTTGCTTACTTCACTTTCTCGTTATGACATTAAATTAGCTCTGCATTTGTGTAGGCATTACAATAATTGGAGTCAAAACATTTGTATTAAAATACAATTCTTTGTATTTCATAAATTTAAACGAGCACACATAACAAAGGCGCACCTTCTTCAGGAATCTTGACTGCTGCTGTGCAACAATTTCCATGGTAGGTGGGGGGCTCTTGGGGGCCAGATGACTGGAAATTTGTCTAGGGTCGGATGGACTCATGGGTAGTGGCCTGTGCATTCCTTCTTTGGAGCTTAGCCTTTGCAGGAAGATTTTCGTCTTCAGCTTGTTGATGTGTGCGTAGGTCTTTCGAACTTTCACTTCAACTGCTGACCATCTTTGTTTGCAGGTTCAATCGGGTCTACAATAAAAAGTCAAAGATCACCTCTAGCTGAATGCTCCTCAGTAGCATTAAAGCTGCAACGTGAACAGAAATTGATATGTGAGCATATGAGGGAATATTGGAAGGGCGCTGGTTCTGTGCGACGCTTAGTTTTTGAGATATGTGTGACCGACGAAGAACAGGACGTCTCATTCCAAATAAAAACGACTATGTTGCAGGTTGAAGCCGATAAGATTGCATTTCTTCAGGAGGTTTCCACAAAAATAGGCAGCATAGCGCTGTGCTTTGTTCGTGTCTCCCTCTTCTGCCTCTTCCAAGAGGCGACTAACGGATTCTGTTTCTCCTTTTACCCTTGTTAAGTGTTTCTTGTATAGAATATAGTCAATGTTTGTAAAGATTTTAGTCAAGCAGTATGCAAGAAATGTTAAGTCCTTTGTACTGGAAACTTGCATTCTCCCAGTAAGGTAATATATTGTACTACGTTGCAAGCCCCTGGAGCAAATTTTTGATTAGTGCTTTTGTGAACAAGAAACAATTAACAAGTGGCTCTATCCCATCACCCCCCTTCCCTCCGTCGCGATATAACCTTGAACGGTTGAAAACAACGTTAAACACCAAATAAAGAAATAAAGAAAGCAAATTTTTGATTAGTGCTTTTGTGAACAAGAACCAATTAACAAGTGGCTCTATCCCATCTCCCCCCCTTTCCCCGTCGCGATATAACCTTCGTGGTTGAAAACGAAATGTTGGCGCATTCATATTCATAAGAAAGGACACCTTGCTACAAAGGACAGTGGCAAGGCTCCCCAAGAGCGTCCTTTGCTCGCAGGTTTTACTGTAACTGCATGAACTTACAGTTGTGGGTGGAAGTTATTCGGCAAATTGTGTGTATCACTGTATGGCAGTCCATGTTGTTTACTGAACTAATCTGATTCCATTGTTTATGTTGACAGTTGAACAGAGTTGATGAGGACTATTCCATTCACTAGTAAAATACCGAACTTACATCCCGCAGTGGGGCACTGCGGTTATGAAATTAAAAGCCCCTCCTGTTTTTGGAACCGCAGGAGCTTTCTAGTTTGCTGTTAGGTAGATTTTTGGTTCCTCTTTCCTGTCATGCTCTCTTTTTCTTCATGAATTCTTGTCTTTTTTCTGCCTTCTTGCTCATTCACCTGTATTTTTTCCAAAAATCTCTTCTCTTGCCGCTTGTCTAGCGATTCATGTATAGTTTAATCTGTTAGTGTTCTGATGTAAGTCCAGCAGTAGATAGGTTAAGCCTATTTTAACATACTGGAAACTGGTAATCTTCCAGTAGGTATTAATTTAGTTTTACTAAAGCCTGCTGGGACACAAGTAATGGGTTAGTGCATTTGTAAACAGGAATCACTTGACAAGTGGCCCCCTTCATCCCCCCCCCCCTTCCTCGTCCTGATATGGCTCTGCGTAGTCGGCTGGACGTTAAGCAACAAATAAACAAACAAACAAACAAACCGAACTTACAACTCTACAGACATACACCTTGCACACAGAATTGTAAGTAATCAGCTCACTCAACCACTCCAACCCAAACCACAGACATGCATACTATATCACTTATCAGCAACTATCACTTGTCACAGAGAATACAAACCATGATTCTAAATCACAACCGTCTCTGTGAATCTCTTCTGCTAGTACCAATAGAAGCGTGCAGTGACAGTGATTTCTGTTGCCAACTAATTGATGGCAAGATCTGCAATATTCTCACAGTCACGGGAAGAGAGGTAGTCCCCTCCTTACTCTGTTGGAAAAAAGTTCTGGCACCACTGGCACCACTGGCACCTCTGGCACTGCATTGACATAACAAGATTTCTGCTGGCTTTTCATTGTGACCCAGACAGCAGACCTAAAAGTGATTCTTTCAACTGACATTCCTTTCAGTGTCCAAATTACAAAATCGCACCACAATTTTTTCTGAAACCCCCATCTGGCCTTGAACTTAAAAATAATAGCTGTGGTTTTCTTTCAGGCGCACCTGGCCATCAATTAGTTGGCAACAGAAATCACTGTCGCTGCACGCTTCTTCTGGGGTCTTGTGCACAGAAGGACACTTCACTTCCAAAAGCCCTTGAACCGGCTGGCAGTGTTGACAGTTGACCAGTCCGTCTGGGCTGGTGGCCAGGAAAGGCATTTCCCTGTCTAGCACAAGTCCACTCTTGTGAACTTGAACATGCCCATGATGCTGGCTTTGCATGTGCAGCAGATACTTTCTCTTTGCTGCAGCTTCGTGGGTCCTTCCCCACTTGATGTGATCATTGTTCAGTTGCGGTCTGTAACCAAGAACGGTCTTGAGCAGACCATCAGGCTGGGTTGATGCCTTTCTTTTGCAAACTTGCCCAAAGTTGCTGGAAGTGAGCTTCCCTTGGCTTAGACGGTAGTTCTGCCCAGGCCTGACTGAGGGATTGTTGTCTCTTGCTCGATAAGCAGAATGTCCTCATCTGAAAGTATTCATGGGTGAAAGTAGCCCGTCAATTGACTGAAATCCGTCAATCTGAAAATAAGTCTGACGGAAATTCCGTCAATCCGCAATTTTTATTAAAAAAACAAAAAAAAACACTTTTTTTTTTTTAATTTTTAAGCGAATCGCGTTTTTGAACTGCTATGCGGTAAACCCCGTAGGTGAGGTTTCTTCGCTTTCGGATTCGCTCTGCATCACGATAAAAAAAAAAGTTCTCGCGTTTTGGCAGGCATTATGAAGTGGTGACACGATTTCTGCGACAAAGATACCGGTTTTGACGGAAAACGCATGGACAGATCTTATTGATGCTGGTCTAGCCAACAAATGGCGATGGGACTGGTTGGAGTTCATGAAACTAAAACTGTGTGTGATAAGTTTGGTGCTTGAAACTCAAGTGCTTTTCCTTGAGAACTTTGCACTATAAGAGATGCTACTGCTTAGTTGCTACTTTGTGCAGTGCTACATCATGCTGTTTGCATGTGTGACATTCTGTTTCATCATTTATTTCAATGCCTGTCTGGCAATGTTTGCTTCTTATAATTAAATATTTCGAACTTTTATTTCAGTTGTTCAGTTGTTCAGTTTCTATTTCATTTAGTAATTGGCTGTTGTCAATGTTAATTGTTATCAATTGTGTCGTTGTGTTGGAAGATGCAAGTGTGAAAAGATACAAAAGAAAAATGATTACTTCTGTGAATTGTTTTGATTTTGTTTACCCTTTTTACCATATCATTAGAATCTGAAGGTTTTTTTTTTACCTGCATGATAGTGACAAGAAGTGTATTTTTTTGCCAGGAAAGGCCACAAAATCACAATGTATAATGCAAAAATTCGTTTTCTGTTTTTAAATGACTACAATATAAACAATACAGTTATGAAGTATTTCTCATGCAGATTCTATCCATACCAAAGTTATGTCTGTCAGTCGTCTGGATGCTGAGAAAATTGACTTTGTTCAAGAAAAAAAGCACCTTTTTTTGCACACAAGGCGTTACGCGAAACGCATGGTACATTGAACTCCCTGATCCATGGGAGATCTCTCGGTTTTTTCCCACTTCAACCATGTCACCACTGTCTCTGGCTCCTTGATTTTTCCCCCAAGAGAAGCAGCAAATTGACTCACACCGCAGTTCTCACATCTTCTGTCCACACACTCTCGTTTGAAGACGTTTGAAGGGGTAGGGCAGAGTGTGCGATCACAGAGTTCATCTATGTGATCAATTTTCAGGTCTGGTGGTAGGAAGAGATTTAGTTTTTCTGCCTTCAGCATAGTGTTAACGCAGTGCTGACACAAGCACTGCCTGAATGCCCTGCTGCTGGAGAGGAGGATGTGCTCTGGTCTTCTTCTCGAAAAGGAAGTAAGTGAGATCTTGTACTGCGGGTTTTCCTGCTGAAACTCCTGAAAGAGGCACCTCACTGTCTTTGTTAGAACCTTTTTTGCCTTCATTGTGAACGTGCTGACTTAGTTTTTCCCTGGTAAGTGTAATGCAGCCTGCTCATAGAAATCTTCTACGCAGGTGTCTCTTGGAGTGGTGCGTTTATAGAGGTTTTTCCTTGTGAGAATTGAAGTACATCGGTATCAGCTGGTTGAAATTCTCTAGCTCTGAGGTAGTCCTGCAAAAATAAATACAAATTGTATTCAGACTCTTTTTAACTTATTTACAGTATTGTACCTAAAACAATCGTGACAAACTCGCTGAGGAAGCTAAATAATGGATTTACCTTATTTTTTACTCCCCCCGCGGGTTAGGGGGAAGAATTTACCCGATGCTCCCCAGCATGTCGTAAGAGGCGACTAACGGATTCTGTTTCTCCTTTTACCCTTGTTACGTGTTTCTTGTATAGAATATAGTCAATGTTTGTAAAGATTTTAGTCCAGCAGTATGTAAGAAATGTTAAGTCCTTTGTACTGGAAACTTGCATTCTCCCAGTAAGGTCATATATTGTACTACGTTGCAAGCCCCTTTACTTTATTTGGTGTTTAACGTCGTTTTCAACCACGAAGGTTATATCTCGACGAGGGAAAGGGGGGAGAAAGTGTTTCTTGTTCACAAAAGCACTAATCAAAAAATTGCTTCAGGGGCTTGCAACGTAGTACAATATATGACCTTACTGGGAGAATGCAAGTTTCCAGTACAAAGGACTAAACATTTCTTGCATACTGCTTGACTAAAATCTTTACAAACATTGACTATATTCTATACAAGAACCACTTAACAAGGGTAATAAGTGAAGAATTTTATGGGTGAGAAAAGGAAAGTAAAAGGACTTTGGGGAGGCAGAAATAGAGAAGAAACAAGAAAAAGATCCTAATTAGGTTCACGGCATCGAGAGGGATGCGACCTTCTCTCAGAAGTTAGTAGAGAAGGCTCCCCCATCCACCACCCGGGGGACGCCCCTGTACGCCAATTCGGGGGCGCAAGGTGCAAGCCCCTGGAGCAATTTTTTTATTAGTGCTTTTGTGAACAAGAAACAATTAACAAGTGGCTCTATCCCATCTCCCCCCTTTCCCCATCGCGATATAACCTTGAACGGTTGAAAACGACGTTAAACACCAAATAAACAAACAAACCTTATTTTTTACGCTGTGTTCAGTGCTAAAAAGACTAATTTCCACAATTTGACTTAACTGATGTTTATTATCAACTTTCATTTGAACTATCATTTATTTCAGTTACAAATCTGAAAGAGTTACAGTGTGTCGTTTTTGCTAATAAAAAACTATCATTATATGTACCTGAAATTTATGTAGTAGGGAATGTTTCTGAGGAGGTACTTGCTCATCACAATATCACGCAGAGCCTTGAAGGCAGGGCTGCCTTTCTGTAGCCAAGGTCGGTGATGCTCCTCCATCAAGGCTCCATGACTGCACTCCCCAGGTCCCTGGTCGTAGGACAGCAGCCAAGAGTGCTGATTGACAACATGGTGCAGCATGCCACACCATATGCCCTGTACAAGTAATACCAACCATGACTGCACTCCCCAGGTCCCTGGTCGTAGGACAGCAGCCAAGAGTGCTGATTGACAACATGGTGCAGCATGCCACACCCTATGCCCTGTACAAGTAATATCAACCATGACTGCACTCCCCAGGTCCCTGGTCGTAGGACAGCAGCCAAGAGTGCTGATTGACATGGTGCAGCATGCCACACCCTATGCCCTGTACAAGTAATATCAACCATGACTGCACTCCCCAGGTCCCTGGTCGTAGGACAGCAGCCAAGAGTGCTGATTCACAACATGGTGCAGCATGCCACACCATATGCCCTGTAAAAGTAATATCAACCATAGCTCTGGGTTATTCAGAACTTTTAAATAGTGAAATGCATAACCCAAACACCAGTTTTATGTTTTTCCCCTTTTAACTCTTCAGAGAAAATGTGTGGTGGTGGTCTGAGCATTTTCATGAAATAAAACTCAACAATACTCTTGTTCATTGAGTATATTTGTGTGCGTCTGTTGTTTTATTAATCAATAATAATAATGTACTTTTTCTCAAACTGTAACCATCGGTTTCTGTGTCAACAATGCAATGCTAAAGATATAGACAAGTTATTTTTCAAATCAATTGCACCATATGCTATGCAAGCTGATTACCAATAACACAATGGGCCACAATGCTTACCCCTCTCTATGTATTTATAAAAGCATCACGATTTCCATTAGCATGTCTACCAGTAATACAGTAGCTTTTGATCCGAATATATATATTTATATGTTTTTGAAATCAGAAAATGATGAAGAATAAGATAAACGTAATTTTGGATCGTTTTATAAAAAAATAATTTTAATTACAATTTTGGGATTTTTAATGACCAAAGTCATAAATTAATGTTTAAGCCTCCAAGCTGAAATGCAATACCAAAGTCCGGCCTTCGTCGAAGATTGCTTGGCCAAAATTTCAATCAATTTTATTGAAAAATGAGGGTGTGACAATGCCGCCTCAACTTTTACAAAGACATTTATCCCAAAAATAAAAAATAAACGTCCGGGGATATCATACCCAGAACTTCTCATGTAAAATTTCATAAACATCGGTCCAGTAGTTTACTCTGAATCGCTCTACACGCACAGACACACACGCACAGACACACTCACATACACCACGACCCTCGTCTCGATTCCCCCTCTATGTTAAAACATTTAGTCAAAACTTGACGAAATGTAAATAAAACTTTTGCCCAATACTAAATAGAAATCCTCTAACTACTCTTTCAGGTCATTCTGAAACTCTAAAATATAAATGAATTGCTCACCACACATTGACTCCACAAGGGGGGGTATAGTGTGGATCAGCTTCGTCGTCAGCCGGCACATCGTCTTCTGATACTTCGAATGAAACTCTGCAACATTTAGTGAATGGTTTAGTGAACAACCAGGAATAATGTGCTAAACATTGAACTGTTTCACAAAGCTTTCTGGATAAGTTTTTATCACCTGTATTCGGGATAAGTTTTTATCACCTGTATTCGTGCAAAATCACAACAAGAACCACAGACAAGCACAGGAACACACACTGATTGTATAAATTATTTTTACTCAAGCGGATTAACAAAAGAGGCGTCCAGCACTTTCGATGCCCTACTGCCTCTTTTTTCCGGAAGCACTGGGGGCTGAATGGGGACATGCCATGCTACCACCGGCTCAATCCAAGGTTCAGCACATTTCCTGGCAAAACACGAAAAGAATATGGTAATAAAACTCTCCTTTTTACACAAATAACTTTCATAGATCTGTTGCTGAAGCTAAAGGATGCCCACAGACGGCCCCAATTTGACTGAAATGTAAGTAAAAGTATTAGAAATTATAAGGGCTTTACCTTAAAAAACCGGCACGGTTGGCCTAGTGGTAAGGTGTCCGCCCCGTGATCCGGAGGTCGTGGGTTCGAACCCCGGCCGGGTCATACTTAAGACTTTAAAATTGGCAATCTAGTGGCTGCTCCGCTCCGCCTGGCGTCTGGCGTTATGGGGTTAGTGCTAGGACTGGTTGGTCCGGTGTCAGAATAATGTGACTGGGTGAGACATGAAGCCTGTGCTGCGACTTCTGTCTTGTGTGTGGCGCACGTTATATGTCAAAGCAGCACCACCCTGATATGGCCCTTCGTGGTCGGCTGGGCGTTAAGCAAACAAACAAAAATTTACCTTTTAAAACATTCAAGAACATTTTCCTTTTTTTCCACAAAGTAGAAAACCTTTTATGTAAAATTTTCTGTTGACTTAGTTAACACTGCTCATAACCAAGACTCTCCTGATTTCTCAGAGGACTCAAAAACATTAAATCATGGGTGAAAGTAGCCCGTCAATTGACTGAAATCCGTCAATCTGAAAATAAATCTGACGGAAATTCCGTCAATCCGCAATTTTTATTAAAAAAAAAAAAGTAAAAATTTTTTTAAAGCGGAAATTTGTTTTCGGCCGGGGGGCGCCTCGACCCCCTAACGGGACCCTGCCCCGTACCCCACCAGGGCCTGGCGGCCCCTGGACCCCTGCCTCAAAAAATTTTCAGTCAATTTGATTTTCATAGGTTTCAACCATGTTAAATACAGACAAATATAGACATGATCATGATGCAAAATGATATAACTAAAACTTATCACTCGCCTGTAATCATTATGCTTCATGTATTTCTTTTAAGATAATAACATAGTCTATAAAACAAATGAAAACACACACATTAAAAAATCATTCACTCATGTACAGTATAACCTGTCAAATAAGGACACCCTTGGGACCAGTCAAGTGTCCTTATTCTGCAGGTGTCCTTATTTTACAGGTTCAAGCAAATGTGGTTGCGAAAAGGAAAGTGCTATATTGTATGTACATGTTTAAGAGTAAAAAAATAACAAGTAAAAACAGTGAAATATAGTATTTTATTACCAGTTGTAACTCTTGAACTGATGTGACCATGAGATGTGCAGTATAGTGCGGTCTAGGATTACGGGCGACGTGCGGTCTAGGATAATAAGAGGTAACCCTCTGCACTCTGGAAGGCCCGGGACCGCCCGCGAAAAAAGTGCTTTGCCGATTCCGTAACGCCTGATATTACCCGCAGAACACCAGGCCACGTTGACCTACTTTCGCTTTGGTCTATTCCACAATCCAATGTATTGCGCAAGATCTCATGAGACTTCCGGTTTCGATCTTCCGGCCAGAGTTTACACATTGAATTTAGTTAGCTTCGTTCGTTTTCTGTGAATTTTTAAAGTTTATCGAATTTTGTTCGGAAATATTCACAACAAAATGGCGGACGAAGACGCTTTCGAATGCTGGCATGCGATAATGGGTGACAGTGAAGAAGAAGAAAGTGATTTTAAAGGCTTCAAATTGGATGTTGATTAAGATTTGGTGGTGAACAATGATCGCATTTTGACAAATTTCAACGCAGAAATTTGCTACAAGAACGCTAATGTGTGCCTTTGTCCTGTCTAAACTGGACTACTGTAATGCTCTTTTATCTGAATGTCCTTTGTACATCACTAACAAGCTTCAGAAAGTACAGAATGCAGCAGCTAGACTTGTCCTCAAAGCCAGGAAGTCTGATCACGTTAAACCACTCCTCCGCACCCTCCACTGGTTGCCTATTCAAGCTCGCATTGACTACAAACTCTGTACCCTGTGTCATAGTTTTTTTCTCTCAGATTGCTCCTGTCTATCTATCAGATATGTTGAATGTATACATTCCCTCTAGACAGCTTCGCTCTTCCAGCGATTCTCGGATGCTTCGCATTCCCCATGTCAGAACTAAAGCCTTCGGCCACAGGTCCTTCTCCTATGCAGCCCCTAAAATATGGAAATCTCTCCCATATATGACATCCGCCACATTGACTCAACCCCTTCTTTCAAAGCAGCTTTAAAGACCCATCTTTTCAAAATCTATTTAGATCCCTGATCCGCTTTTTCAATACCCTGTACTATCGCTTCACGCTTGTGTTTGTGTGTGTGGGTGTGATCGACTGCGCTGTGTGTGTGTGTGTGTGTGCGTGCGCTATGATATAGTGATTTAACATATTATTTTTCTTACTATGTACTTAGCTTTAACTTGTGTGAGTGTGTGTTTTTCTTTGGATGTTGTTGTTTGTATAATTAATGCATTATGGCATTTACACTACTGTATGAACTAGGATACTATTTATTGTAAACATGTATTGCATTGTTCAGTTTGATGTAAAGCGCGGAGAGCGTGGGTTAACCCCATGGTTCGCGCTATATAAGCTTGCCACTATTATTATTATTATTATTATTATTATTATTAAATTGAGGACAGAGATGGAAGTGTCATGGACTTCGAAGAGGGGGACAGTGATTCCGAGCTAGGTTATGGTGTGCAGACCGTGTGGGGTTGTCCGGTGTGTTCTGTACATTTGTGCGAGGGACAGTGCTTTGCAGTTTCACCAGAACTTGTTTAAAAGCATTAACCAGTAAATTCAAGGACTCCACTCTCATCAAGAACTGTATCTAACTAATTTCAAGTGGGTTCTCTATCTCTTCCTGCAAACTTGACTATGTTTTTATCTGCAACGTCTGTCGCGATATAACCTTGAACGGTTGAAAACGACGTTAAACACCAAATAAAGAAAGAAAGAAAGTATCTGCAACGTACGTCAACACAATGACAAAGTTATAGGAGACTGATCACATTATGTAATTTATGATACTCTGACATATTTGCCTATCAAGTTTGATAAAGTTACAAATAGAAACTGACATTCATAGGAACTGTTGCCTTTGCGTGACCATCCACGTATCCATCGCCAGAGGCATAACAATTTGTGTATAGGCAAGAAGTTTATTCACTTAAGAAAAATTTTAAAAAAACCATGTAACAGTTATGCGACCTAGACTTCCGAAAATCAACCTCACGCAACAAATAACGCTCACGCACACTAACACACACGCACACTAACGACAGCGGATCTCCGCTATGACGACTAAACTAAATGATATCTATACAGGCTGGGACTGGACGGAGCACTTCACCGAAGCGGTCAAAACAACGTCAAGGAATTGTCTGTAGTTCTGTACACAAGAAAATAACTGCCAGTTGTGGCCTCAAGGCAATCAAAATGTCTGTAAACTGGCCGCACAAGAAAACACAAAATGGTACCCAGGGTGTAAAATTGTTGAATTTATTCTTTTTTTTTTAATGAACTGATGGTGATGTTAACACTTGTAAAGCTGTATTTTTCTGAAAGAAGAATGTTAAAGGGATTTTTCCAACCATCTAATTAAAAAAAAGTAAGTACACATTGATTTTCTATGATTTTTTTTATGTGATGTATGTGTTGCGGAGTTATTCCCCTTGTCATGGAATCCTTGTAACAGTACTGCCCTGGGCCTTCCAGTACTGAAAGGGTTAACACCAAAAAAGAGTTACATCTAATTATTTTTAAGGTACAAAGCCTGCATCAACCCACTTGGTGATAATACTGTATACTTTACAAAAAAAACGTAATAAAATAGCCTTCAGTGCTGTAATTATAAGAGTGTACTGCTGTTAGGACATAGCCTTCAGTGTTGTAATTAGAACACAGAGTGTACTGCTGTTATGACATAGCCTTCAGTGTTGTAATTAGAACACAGAGTGTACTGATGTTGGGACATAGCCTTCAGTGCTGTACAGGCAAATCCAGCTAACTCACAAACGGTTAAGTCAAAAATTCGCTTAGCACACAAAGAAATTCTGGTCCGGAATTATCCCTCTTTATCTATGTGTACAAAGTACCCTGAGCTCGAAATAGGATTTCTCTTACGTAAGTCGAAAGACGGATAGCACACAACAGAAAGTCAGTCCCAAAGACAAAGTTTACTCTATATTTACTACAGCAACTCGAAACACGGCGTCTCACACTAGCGCATTGTGTAACCTTATTCCCTTCTTCTCTACACGGACGCCACACCGACTGGTCAGTCGGCATGCAATAAAGTATGAACTGAAGTTAGGAGGGGGCGAGGAGTAAGGAGAATTATCCAACTCCAAGAAAACATTCTGAAAAAGGTGGGGAAGTGGTGACAAGGCAGTGAACGCACTCACCATGCACTGACATCATACGAAAGCAGCCACACAAACACAGCACAGAGGCAGAGGCAGGTGTGCAGATGCTTTGTGAGAATAAGCGTTGAAAACCAGTTTGAATAAAAAAAAAAACCAGCAGATAGAGCCGCATGTCATAATCATTCTTCTTGTCTGGCTTTATTTACTGCATGCCGATCTTGTGGCAGTGACTTTTCACTCTTCAGTCGGACTGTACACAAACAGCTCTCACTCTCCCTCACTGACTACCCTAAGCCCTGACAACTGAGGCCTTGGAAATTGTTTGGAAGAGTACACCTCTCTATTTCTCTCCAATGCTCTTCCTGCTGACTTCAGTGACACCGGACACCCCACTGAGTTTAGCCAGCAACCCCCCCCCCCTCTCTCTCTCTCTCTCTCCCCCCAGCCATGTACTGTTTGGTGCTGTGGCCAGAGAGGTGTCACCTGCACTGTTCACTCAGAGCAAAACTAGTTGACTGTGTCTAACTTTTGACAAAGCAACACAACTGAAGGGTTCACAGATTAGGTAACCGACTCACTGGTCAAGGCTGCAGGGAAACAAGAGTATCTTGTCAATGAAAGAGGTTACACACAGATACGCGATGCTGAGAACGGTGGCCGATTTTTCACTCTCTTTCTCGGAGGGCCTTCATCATTGCAGGGACTGCTGTAAAGAAATGCTTGCTCAGAAACTAACTCTTTTTGCATTGAAACATGCACCAGAACTGGTGGACACCATCGACAATGTCAAACATGAAATCGAAGCAGTTTGCTTGAGGAAACGGTCGTCAGCAACTCAAACTTCTCTGTTTTCTTTTTTTAAGAAAATCTGAGGTGACTTTCTTTGTGGCCCCGCCCCTCCCTCTGTAAGGACCCCCCTCCATAAGGACCGATTTTTGTCAACATTTTCAAGGTCGCTAGAGAGGGGTTCCACTGTACTATGACCAAGTCGAAATTTCGGATAGGACACAATAACAATTCGGTCCCTTCAATTTCGTCTTATCCGGATTTGCCTGTAATTAGAACACAGAGTGTACTGCTGTTGGGACATAGCCTTCAGTGCTGTAATTAGAACACAGAGTGTACTGCTGTTAGGACATGTAGCCTTCAGTGCTGTAATTAGAACACAGAGTGTACTGCTGTTGGGACATAGCCTTCAGTGCTGTAATTAGAACACAGAGTGAGTGTACTGCTGTTAAGACATAGCCTTCAGTAAGTGAAGTTGATGTGAACTGTGGCTCTGCCAAATGGCTGATGTCACAAACTTTCGAAGCCTGTCAGATCCCCGAATGTGTCCCCCTGACTAAAAGAATGTGCAAGAAAACACAAATTGGTTAGAGCGGTTGACACCTGCATCATCCCTAGCAGTTCCGCAGCTGCTTTCACCTGTGCAGTCATGAGAATTGTCGGCCACGCTTTCCGATTATTTCAATCCTGGTCAACTTGTTGCATAGCATTTTTTTTAAGTTGCTGAGCGATTTCAGAACATCTACATCGTGCATCTCTTGCTCATGATTGTAAGAACATAGCCATTGGTGCTTTAAGAACATAGCCATTGGTGCTGTAAGAACATAGCCATTGGTGCTGTAAGAACATAGCCAGTGGTGCTGTAAGAACATAGCCAGTGGTGCTGTAAGAACATAGCCATTGGTGCTTTAAGAACATAGCCATTGGTGCTGTAAGAACATAGCCATTGGTGCTGTAAGAACATAGCCATTGGTGCTGTAAGAACATAGCCATTGGTGCTTTAAGAACATAGCCATTGGTGCTGTAAGTACATAAGCCATTGGTGCTTTAAGAACATAGCCATTGGTGCTGTGAGAACATAGCCAGTGACTGCAACACGGTGGCCTAGTGGTAAGGCGTCCGCCCCGTGAGCGGGAGGTCGTGGGTTCGAAACCCGGCCGGGTCATACCTAAGACTTTAAAATTAAAAATCTAGTGGCTGCTCCGCCTGGCGTCTGGCATTATGGGGTTAGTGCTAGGACTGGTTGGTCCGGTGTCAGAAAAATGTGACTGGGTGAGACATGAAGCCTGTGCTGCGACTTCTGTCTTGTGTGTGGCGCACGTTAAATGTCAAAGCAGCACCTACGCCCTGATATGGCCCTTCGTGGCAGAGTTTAAACTGACCTCTTTTGTCTAAATGGTCCGCTTTAACTCCCATGACAGACAGTGCTGCACGCAGACTGGGTGCTTTGGAGACAGCAGTGTCCAGTAGTACGCCCCTCTCCATCAGACCATCTCTATCCTCTGATACAGTCGAGACCGGATGTAAGAAAGTCGTCGGGACCCACTTTTTGTCTTTCATACATCCGGTCTTTACTAAATCCGGTTAACCGGATGTATGAAAATATTGTGGATTGACTTTCATACATCCGGCCACGCGTCTGTTACTTGATAAAAGTAGGTTTTTTTTCATTATCATATCATTTTTGTATTTATTTGTTTTTTTATGTTTAAATGTTTTGATACATATCCTTGTTAGAAGAAAAGGGTTGTGAATAACAAGTGGAAAAGTACATGTACTTACATACACTGACACAGTCAGGACAACCGATAGAAAGAGCAACTGTTTGTGTAAGAAACTGTTCTGCTTTGCATAAGGCCGTGCACTCTCCGCCCCCCCCCCCCCCCCCCCCCCCCCGTCCCTCTGTGTGTGTGTGTGCGCGCGCGTGCGCTCGCGCGCACGTGTGTGTGTGTGTGTGTGTGTGTGTGGCTCAACTGTATTGTGTGTGTTCCCTCCACAACCCTTTTGCGCTTTTGACAATGTTTTTGGTCGTGGAAGCTTTGTAATGACCGTTGGCGTAGCAAATAACATTTTCTGAGTTCTCTCTCTCTCTCTCCCTCTCCCTCTCTCTCTCTCTCTCTCTCTCTCTCTCTCCAAAACGCACGCATTTATAACACACACACACGCGCACTGAATACAAAAAAGTGAGTTAAACTTAAAACCAGTTTAATGGATTAAAACAACAACAACATAAAACAAGTCGCGTAAGGCGAAAATACAATATTTAGTCAAGTAGCTGTCGAACTCACAGAATGAAACTGAACGCAATGCCATTTTTCAGCAAGACCGTATACTCGTAGCATCGTCAGTCCACCGCTCATGGCAAAGGCAGTGAAATTGACAAGAAGAGCGGGGTAGTAGTTGCGCTAAGAAGGATAGCACGCTTTTCTGTACCTCTCTTTGTTTTAACTTTCTGAGCGTGTTTTTAATCCAAACATATCATATCTATATGTTTTTGGAATCAGGAACCGACAAGGAATAAGATGAAAGTGTTTTTAAATTGATTTCGACAATTTAATTTTGATAATAATTTTTATATATTTAATTTTCAGAGCTTGTTTTTAATCCAAATATAACATACTTATATGTTTTTGGAATCAGCAAATGATGGAGAATAAGATAAACGTAAATTTGGATCGTTTTATAAATTTTTTTTTTTTTACAATTTTCAAATTTTTAATGACCAAAGTCATTAATTAATTTTTAAGCCACCAAGCTGAAATGCAATACCGAAGTCCGGGCTTCGTCGAAGATTACTTGACCAAAATTTCAACCAATTTGGTTGAAAAATGAGGGCGTGACAGTGCCGCCTCAACTTTCACGAAAAGCCGGATATGACGTCATCAAAGACATTTATCAAAAAAATGAAAAAAACGTATGGGGATTTCATACCCAGGAACTCTCATGTCAAATTTCATAAAGATCGGTCCAGTAGTTTAGTCTGAATCGCTCTACACACACGCACACACAGACAGACAGACAGACAGACACACACACATACACACACACACACATACACCACGACCCTAAATATAAACAAGTCGCGTAAGGCGAAAATACAATATTTAGTCAAGTAGCTGTCGAACTCACTGAATGAAAGTGAACGCAATGCCATTTTTCAGCAAGACCGTATACTCGTAGCATCGTCAGTCCACCGCTCATGGCAAAGGCAGTGAAATTGACAAGAAGAGCGGGGTAGTAGTTGCGCTTAGAAGGATAGCACGCTTTTCTGTACCTCTCTTTGTTTTAACTTTCTGGGCGTGTTTTTAATCCAAACATATCATATCTATATGTTTTTGGAATCAGGAACCGACAAGGAATAAGATGAACGTGTTTTTAAATTGATTTGGACAATTTAATTTTGATAATAATTTTTATATATTTAATTTTCAGAGCTTGTTTTTAATCCGAATATAACATATTTATATGTTTTTGGAATCAGCAAATGATGGAGAATAATATAAACGTAAATTTGGATCGTTTTATAAATTTTTATTTTTTTTTACAATTTTCCGATTTTTAATGACCAAAGTCATTAATTAATTTTTAAGCCACCAAGCTGAAATGCAATACCGAACCCCGGGCTTCGTCGAAGATTACTTGACCAAAATTTCAACCAATTTGGTTGAAAAATGAGGGCGTGACAGTGCCGCCTCAACTTTCACGAAAAGCCGGATATGACGTCATCAAAGACATTTATCAAAAAAATGAAAAAAACGTTCGGGGATTTCATACCCAGGAACTCTCATGTCAAATTTCATAAAGATCGGTCCAGTAGTTTAGTCTGAATCGCTCTACACACACACACACACAGACAGACAGACGCACATACACCACGACCCTCGTTTCGATTCCCCCTCGATGTTAAAATATTTAGTCAAAACTTGACTAAATATAAAAACTGAGTCACACCCACGACCAATGCCTCTGGTTCTAATTGTACAAAAAATGCCTTCCTGGGCTATTATGGCTCTTCAGTCATGACAAATTTATAACAGGCTAAAATGACTGAATAGACAAACAAAACAGATGAGTTAAACATAAAATCAGTTTAATGGATAAAATCAACAACAACAACAACAAGAACACAAAAACAACAACAAGAACATAAAAACAACAACATAAAATACAACAAAATAAAATACAACAACATAAAATACAACAACATAAAAAAAACATAACAAGTCGCGTAAGGCGAAAATACAATATTTAGTCAAGTAGCTGTCGAACTCACAGAATGAAACTGAACGCAATGCCATTTTTCAGCAAGACCGTATACTCGTAGCATCGTCAGTCCAGCGCTCATGGCAAAGGCAGTGAAATTGACCAGAAGAGCGGGGTAGTAGTTGCGCTAAGAAGGATAGCACGCTTTTCTGTACCTCTCTTTGTTTTAACTTTCTGAGCGTGTTTTTAATCCAAACATATCATATCTATATGTTTTTGGAATCAGAAACCGACAAGGAATCAGATGAAAGTGTTTTTAAATTGATTTGCACAATTTAATTTTGATAATAATTTTTATATATTTAATTTTCAGAGCTTGTTTTTAATCCGAATATAACATATTTATATGTTTTTGGAATTAGCAAATGATGGAGAATAAGATAAACGTAAATTTGGATCGTTTTATAAATTTTTATTTTTGTTTACAATTTTCAGATTTTTAATGACCAAAGTCATTAATTAATTTTTAAGCCACCAAGCTGAAATGCAATACCGAAGTCCGGGCTTCGTCGAAGATTACTTGACCAAAATTTCAACCAATTTGGTTGAAAAATGAGGGCGTGACAGTGCCGCCTCAACTTTCACGAAAAGCCGGATATGACGTCATCAAAGACATTTATCAAAAAAATGAAAAAAACGTTCGGGGATTTCATACCCAGGAACTCTCATGTCAAATTTCATAAAGATCGGTCCAGTAGTTTAGTCTGAATCGCTCTACACACACACACACACACAGACACACAGACACACAGACACACGCACATACACCACAACCCTCGTTTCGATTCCCCCTCGATGTTAAAATATTTAGTCAAAACTTGACTAAATATAAAAAGATAACAACTGATTCACATCCATGACCAATGTCTCTGGTTATAAATGTAACAAAAATGCCTTCTGGGCTTTTATGGGTCTTCGTGACGAATTTGTAACAGGTTAAAAAAAATGATTGAATGGAGAAACAAATTAAACAGAACAACTCCTTGACAGCTATAGAATCTGGATAAAAATCAGTTGGTGGGGAAGTTTTCAGGGCATCCTCCTTTAGACTATCTTTGTGGACACCACCCGCTCAAAATGGCCACAGAGATTTCGGAGGTAAATGTTCTCCTCGGACCTGTCTACCCCATTTATCGGGAAAAGGGGTGGGTGTGGCAGCCATCCCCGCGAGCATTCGGAAGTGGCTGTGTACACCACAATGGTGGTTTGAAGGATGGGGCAGCCGCGAATATCTCTACATCCGAACCCCATGAACGGGGTCGGAGGGTGTTGTGAGCGAGATAATCACCTACATCTCCATCCACGTATGCAGAGAAAGCCTGGTGATTCCTGCACATGGTGTCGATTATTTTTTCTCGGACAACCATGTGCTGAGCCTGGCTACCACACAAATCAAGGCTTATGGCACGATACAGGCAGTTAGAAGGGAAATTACTCTTACCACACTTTGGTGACTTGGGTCTACTTTCGTTTTCTTACAACCGGTCTTGCAACAACGCATTTGTGCTGCTCGGGACCAGAGATTTGCTTTCATACAACCGGACTTTTATACATCCGATTTTCATACAACCGGAAAATTCTAAGTAATAACAAAGAGTAGCTTCTGCCGGGACCCTGCCTACCCCTTTCATACATCCAGACTTTCATACATCCGGTGTTTTATACATCCGGTCTATACTGTAGTGAACAACGAAAAATGCATGAGACTTAATAGGGGTCCTGATTTGGCCTATTATGGTCTGCTGGACCCGAAAAGCAACAGCTAACTAACTAACTATGAGTGTGCCTGCCCCTGATCTGGTTGTCATGTTGCGTGTATTTTGTGTGATGAAATCCCCATTGTTTGGTTTAGGCATACTGGTAACGTTCACACTGACTCATTGTGCATGTGGTTGGTCTAGTTGTGCTTTAATCCAGTAGAGAGAAAGGTGAAAACTGTGGGCAAAACAAAAAACCACATATAAGCCCTTACAGAATTTCAACTATTAACTTAAACACATATTCAACACATATTTCTTGCTTATAAACTGAAGAGTAAACAGGGTAGAGCGAATGAAAAAAGAAAAGAAGAGAGAGAAACATGAAAGAGACACAGAGAATGAGAAAGAAGGCGAGAAAGAGCGGAGACGGAGAGAAGTAGAAGTAAACAAGGAAACAAAGAAGGAAGAGAGAGAGAGAGAGATAGAGATAGAAGTAAACAAAAGAAGGAAGAGAGAGAGAGAGAGAGATAGAAGTAAACAAAAGAAGGAAGAGAGAGAGAGAGAGAGAAACGAACAGACCAACAGACGGAGAGAGAGACAGACAAACCAATAAAAGAAGACAATGTCAGACAGACAAACAGAATGGAGAGAAAGAACGAAAAATGGAAGAATCCGTGAGCATACACAACATCAATTAATACAATATTTCTCATACACAAGA
Source organism: Littorina saxatilis (assembly GCF_037325665.1). NCBI lineage: Eukaryota > Metazoa > Mollusca > Gastropoda > Littorinimorpha > Littorinidae > Littorina > Littorina saxatilis. The sequence continues at coordinate 108,933,237 of NC_090245.1, forward strand.
GAAAAAGATAAGGAAAAGTAGGCATATACAACATCATCAGGTAATACAAGATTTCTTAGACATACAAAAATAGCTTTCCCTTACCGTATTCCAGGTTCACACAACACCATCACAACACAACCTCCTCAGTGGAAGGACATCCCTTACCCAAATGCAGTATACTTATTTTGTACTGCAGGAGGTACAATTTTGGTACGTTTGCAGCACATTTAAGGTACGTACTGAAAATGTACCAAATTGGAACCGTGCTGAAACTATGCTGAAAAGATACCAAAAATATACCTCCAAGTACTGAAAACGTACTTCCCTTTTCAAAGTATCAACATGTACTGAAAATATACTGAATATGTGCTGTTAACATGCACACCATGAAAGTTTTAGGGCAAATGCTAGCATTTGTAAATAAGAAAAACTGAGAAAAGTCAAAACAATTTGCAGTGGCAATCTTCAGCTTTTAATATCCGAAAAATAACAATGCATTCACATGAATCCATGTGTATATCTATATCTATATATGCACACACACAATGCAAATTTAAAACAAATAGTGTTCAACTTTACAGAAAAATATGTATTAACTTTTACACCTGCATGCAAGCATACCACAACCATACTGCAAATGTACCACAAATATACTGCAACTGTACTGATTAATTGCTGCTTTGGAGACATACCTCACAGATACTGAAAGCATACTAATAATATACTGCCATAGAAGTTAAAGAATATACCATAAGTATACTGATTATGTACTGCTGCAGAAGTATACTAAAAGTATACTAATAATATACTTCTCTAGAGGTTTAAGAAAAATTGCCACAGAAAAAAGAATGTACTATAAGTATACTGATTATGTACTGCTGCAGAGGTATACCAAAAATGTACTAAAAGTATACCAATAATATACTTCCCCAGAGGTTTAAGAAAAATTGCCACAGAAAAAAGAATGTACCATTAGTATACTGATTATGTACTGCTGCAGAGGTATACCAAAAATGTACTAAAAGTATACCAATATTATACTTCCCCAGAGGTTTAAGAAAAATTGCCACAGAAAAAAGAATGTACCATTAGTATACTGATTATGTACTGCTGCAGAGGTATACCAAAAATGTACTAAAAGTATACCAATAATATACTTCCCCAGAGGTGTATAAAAATAGCCACAGAAAAAAGGGGGTGGGGGGGAGGGAGAGGGGGTGGGGGGAGGGAGGGAGAGGGGGGAAGGGGGTGGGGAGATAGAAAGGAAAAAAATATATGTCAGTACACAAAAAAATAACCCTCATCAAAGTTTCCATACCATAGAACATGGGTGGAGATCACATACAGATACCACAGACAAAATATGACTAGAACTCTCATACCAATAATAGGAGAGAAACAATTTGATGTACATACAACAGAACGTGACTAGATAAACGCATGACTAGAAATCACAAACCAATTTTAGGAGAGAAACAATTTGATGTACATACAACAGAACGTGACTAGATAAAAATATACCACAGAGAAAAAAAGAAAACAGATCTAAAAGAAAATAAAGTCTGTCCATACATCCAAACAACCATAGGTCCTGGCACATGGCACAATAATATATTATATCAGGACGTAAAAGTTACTTCGAATTCTTAGCTTTACAAATGGCTGCTGAGCTTGCTCCGCAGCACCGTCCTAATCCTCGCCGACGAGCTGCCCTCATTGCTTGCCACGGTGTAAGCTGAAATGATATATTCAGCAGGTTCAGACAAAATTATAATTCAAATTAAAGCCTGCAAGAAAAATATTAATATCCATCCAAACCTCTGTACTTGAAGTCTTTTCTTTAACTTTACCAGCAGAATACCACTTGTGCAATTAATTAATATGAATGCATCTCTGTCTGCTTCAGATCCGGGATGTTCCCCCGGACAAGATTTTTAACTTTTTAAAAGAGATCAAGATTTTTTTTATAAGATTGTAAGTACCAGAAGTGATAGTGATTAATTTTTAGAACCTTCTTTTTCAGTGATAGATCTGAATTTTTTGTTTGTTTGTTTAACGCCCAGCCGATCACGAAGGGCCATATCAGGGCGGTGCTGCTTTGACATTTAACGTGCGCCACACACAAGACAGAAGTCGCAGTATGCGAATGCTTGCAACAAAATTCATAAATGGCTAAGCAAGTCACGTGGACAACATCCGAGTCATAACGGGGTGGTACCCAGGCATCAGTACTTGGCTAGTTACGCTATGTTCATTATTGATTGTCGAGGGATAAGTGAACATTTTGGATGCTTGTCATTTTGTTGTTGAGCATAGCAGCTTTTGGCTTGGCGTAGCAATGACTGCAAAATCGGAGCATGCTACGCCAAACATTGTAGCAGTTGGCAGGTATGCAGCTATCATACCTAACATACCTTGTGTAGCATAGCTGGCCATCAGCTCCCCCTCCAGCTCGCGCTGTCTTGCCTCCAGGCTAGTCAGTAGTGACCTTGGCCTGCAGGTCCTTGACCTGCTCCCTCAGTGCAGCTGCATTCGCCTTGCAGGCTTCAGTGCAGGCCAGGTTCTGTGGTTAGAACTGAAAAAAAGAATACCAATTATGCACATGTATAAATAAAAAATGTTACTAAAGCATTAATCAAAACTGTCGGCACTTAAAAAGTGAGCAGACACATCATAATTTTGTTGGGGAATAATTAAATAAATCCATAAACAAAAAGACTGCCAACGTTCCAAAATTCAGAATCAAAATCCAAGAACGGTAGTTTGTTGTAATTTAATATATATTTGTGAATGTATTGTTTTGTCAATAACAAACGTTCCAACAAACTTACCTTTCTTGTTTTTTGATAGGGAATAATTAGTTACCTGATCTCGGCGCCTTAGCCGCTACTGTTGCACGCGGTGTTGGTGCACCATCGAGGTCATATGAAGGCTAAAACAAAAAAATCCCATAGCAACACGTGAGAACATTCAACTTTCAAGGCTTTTGAAAAAAAGACACTAGCTGCTATTAGGATCTGCTCTAAATGTCACATGCACAGAAATGATCAGGCTTCAAGCAAAGAATGAAGCAATAAACTAACTGGCAACACTCGCTGCAAATTGAGGAACATTTGTCGTGGTGACTGGCGACGCTGACTCTAGCGACGCCAACTGCATAGCTAATATAAATAAAACAAATATAGATTTGCTTATTTGCTACTCTTCACTGCGCACATGTATCCAGGGGATACTTGAAAAAAAACCAGCATAGTACTCAGTAATAGTAGTTATTATTACTTTTGTCTATAAAGTAATACTAATACAGTAATAGTAAATAACTTAGTATACAATTCAACATTTGATTATTTTAGTTTAACTTTGAAGAGAAACAATTAGTTAAACTTGCTAATTTTCAAATACTAAATGTATGGAAGGAAATAATTGGTTGGCAATATTACAAATGACGAATGCAAGCACTCTTCGTGGGTGCAAGTGAGGCTCTATAAAGTATAAAGAATGTCCTGCATGGCCAATGACTCATTACTAAAGTGCTCAAATTCAAACTCAAAGCTAAGTTCTGTTCTATTTCTAGTGGCACTGGTAACAGTAACTTCAGTAAGTGAAAGTTTGAAAAGAGTAATGTGTGTATTTCTTTGTCTTCGTGCCATACTACCACTACCAGTCCCATTATGTCACTCGACTCACTGGGTCAGCACAATAGCTACACTAAAAGTTAAAATACCACTGTATCAAAACAATCAACACAATTACTTACCAACGAGAGTGAAGAGGGTTTGTGAAGAGAGTGAGTCACTCATTGCGATTCGGGTGGAGGCAAAGTGGATGTTTCATGTTTCGTTTCTGAGCCAGAGGTGTCACTGTCAGCCATGGTTAGAACTCCACGTTGTCAAAGGACCGGCTGGCTTTTCGCATGGAAGTAGTTGTGCATCTCAACATTGCAACAATATTGTAGACTTTGATCCCACACTTAGATATCCAGTTCAAAAGCTTCGTTCATGATGCATTCCTGGGAAAATATCCACTCTAGACACGCACTGTTTCAGTCATGCCTCATGGCAGCTTCAAAAATGGCGGTGTACTTTTGTCTCCTTTCATTTGATTGGGCGATATTTTTAGAACTAGCCACCATGCAGACAAGAGTGAAAAGTAGGTTTTGGACCAGAAATGTTTTCAAATCACTAAGGTGTTGTTGTTTTTTTAAAGTTTTTTTTAATCACATTCTTTTGTCCAGTGGATGCAGCAACATATTTATGTTCTGCTTATTTTGAAGTTTAAACTGTGTTTTAGGTATAAAAAAAAAATATATAAAAAAATTTGAACATTTTGAATAAGTTAATTTACTGTGCCGTCTTGTTAAAATAAATAATGCAGAATATTGTATACATGTGTGTTTTGGTTGGTGTATTTATTCCAGTTTGAATGGTACCTGGATGTTTGGGGAAGAAGAAGGCAAACGTCTATATCATTAAGAATGTAGATGCAAATTGTAATGTCTTGCTTTAAGTTTAACTGAAACATATGGTCAAAACATATATGCATTTGATTTACACTATCGATGACAGCTAGAGAAAATGGCTCGATGAAAGATTGAATGGCGTAGTGTTTGTCGTACATTTTCAGTACACAAAATGTTTCTAAGTCCAACTGGCACTCGCAGTATGAAAAGTAACAAAGTCGAAGCAGTACATTTGCAGTACAGGCAAAAAATGGCTAAGTTATTTTGGTATGTTTTCAGTATACATAATATTTTCTAAGTCCAAAAGAAGCACATTTTCAGTACACAAAATGTTTTCTAAGTCATATTGAAGTACTTTTTCAGCATACAAAATATTTTCAAAGTCCAACAAAAGCACATTTTCAGTACATCAAAAAGTGGTTAAGTCTAAACGAGGTATGTTTTCAGTACAATAGAGGTATGTTTTCAGTATACCACCTAACTTGGTTCAAAACTGCAGTACATTTTCAGTGTACCTAAAATGTACTGAATTTTCTTTGCAGCACATTTGAAGTACATTTGAAGTACATTTTTGGGCAGGAGGTACAAATTCAGTACATTTTCAGCTCATGTTTGGTATACCTAATTTGTGCTGATTTCTGTGGGGGTACCCAAGTAAGTGTCACAAAATGGCGGGCAAAATACTCGTGATTTTTGGGCAAATTCTGCTTCTCATAGCTACATTCTTCCCACCAAACCATTTTAAATACCATCAGCTCTTTCTTTATTCATTACTGTACACGTTCCATGCACACAACAAGGAAAACAACCTCACAGTCAGACAGAAAATACGTTTGAAGTGGCTGACTAGGCATTCGACGCCATTTCAGATTCTCCCCCATATATCATAATAAATATGTACAGATAAAGTGTTCAATTTCACTGGGCCTATTTACGTGTGTATACCAACCAGACAGTTCAAAACACGTGTAAACAGTCGCGGTCAAGCAAGGGTGTCGCTGCCTCACATTAAGACGTCAACACGGAGTATATGGAATCTTAATTTTATTCTCCATACAGTGTGCCAAACATACAGCGGTTGCACTTCTTATTTCAGTTATATCTAGGACAACTTACTGAGCAGCAAATGTAGCAGCGCTCCCAGTCTCTGCACTGCTGCTCGTTCCTCTTCGAATCTCTTCCATTTCACTCCTGAAGGCTGAAGCCAATTCTTGCTCTCCTTCCCGCTCAACTACGCCGGGAAATAAACTTTGGGAGTCGCATGACCACGGTGGTCCAATCATATACCTCGAGACAGATCAGTCCTGGCAGCACGCATTTTGGGTTAGAGATCTTGTAGTCAAATTATTATTGGAAAAGTTTTGACCAAAACTTTTACACAGAAAGATTTGCCCAAATAATTAATTTGGCCAAAACAATGCATGTTTTTTGGCCAAAACTATACTTTTTTGGCCAAAACTTTGCTTTTTTGGCCAAAACTGGCGTTTTTGGCCAAAAAAATGAATATTGTCTATCAGCGCCAAGGGGTACTCAAAGATTTGGCCAAAAAATGAAGTTTTGGCCAAAACTTTTTTTGGGTCAAAACTTTCAATACAAAAGTTTTGGTCAAAACAATATTTGACCAAAAAACAAACATTTGGCCAAAAAAAAAAAGATTTGGCCAAATGTTTTAGATTTGGCCACAAAGTTTTGGCCAAAACATGTTTTTGGCCAAAAACACTTTTTGCACACAGTCCTGGCGATTGATAGAGGGGGGGCAATGTGGCTGAGAATGTGAGTCTCACCTGTGTCGTTTACCGTAGCACTGTTGTCGTCAAAGTGTTGCACTTGGAGAGTGACTGTATCCTGTTCTAGAAGGGCGTTGAAGTGATACAGCAGTACGTTCCTCCATGTCACTAACTCTTGCAGAGAGCAACGGTGTGTTTTTTGGAAAGCGTCAGGGTGTCTGTCATTTTCACTGTAGGGTTGGGTGAGGAGGCTGTGTCCCTGTCAGAATTTTGATCCACGTGAGAAGGTAAAGGGTCTGTGAGCTTTGGGAAAGAGGGTAGTAATGTTGGCATGTCTAGCAGTGGGGTGAAATTTGTACTGTCCAGAAAATCAGGGGTGGTTGGAGGAGGTGTCATACTGGGGGGAATAGGGTGATGAGGGGATTGGGAGTCCGGTGATACGGACATCACACTAACTGACTAAGGCAAACATTCATCGTTCATACATTATTGCTGGCAAAGGCACTGTAACACTATCAGTGCATGGTCCCGAGGCAACGCACGGAACACGCTGACAAGGCTGTATCAGGTGTTAACTGTACACACGCCGTACATCCTTGTGGCACACACTGCGCGTGTAGCGTTGCAGCCTCCCCGCGGCGCACACAGCGAAACGTAACTGTCGAGGCGATGCCGATGGGAAGCGCCAAAACACGATGGCAAGTCAGAACAAAAGAAAATGAATCAAACCCTCATACCTTCTTTGTTCACAGTTATGATATAATATCCGAGCCGCCCCTTGGCATGGGAATTATCAGCTGCTGCTTTCAGGGCATCGATGGTCTTCTGATAGTCACACTTTGGAATTAATCCTTTTTTGTTTTCTTTAAAATGATCCATGAGCTTTTGTGTAAACCTTTCCTCGATAGACATCTTGACTTTGCTTGAGGAAGAGGAAGAGGAAGAATGAAGCAACAAGTAGTGGTTCAGACACATTTGAAAACTGAATAGTATTCACTAACATTCGCTCATGTCTTTGTCGTTTAAACACACTTCAACTGCACTCACTGACGAAACTGAAAGGTCCTCTAAGTCAAACTATGCTGTGTGTAATTGTAGGTCATAGGTAATGTCGGTGTTCAGAGATGAAGATTACGCGAATTCACTGAATGCTCAATAGTAAGAACCCGTAAAATGACAGGTCTAATTTCAGGGATTTCGCGTAATCACTGGGAATTTCAGTGATTGCGTGAAATCCCCGAGTGAAACGGGGATTACGTGTATTCACTAAAATGTTCAGGAATTACTCGTATTCCCTAGGTACGGGTTCTTACTGTAACATATACAAGAAATTAATAAAAACACGCTTAAAACAAACGTATTTTTACAGAGGTCAGCTCTACAGCTCTTTTTGGGTTTTTAAAGGAGTCTGGGCCCGTATTCTTGAAACCGCTGCAACTCATATGCCACTTCCGCTCGATAAGTCCGCTATCCCCCTCCTCTAAAACCGTCAATTTTGAATAAATCTTGTTAAAATATTGTTTGTAGATCTATGTCCCTCATGGACACACATTGGTGTCATTTAAACCTGTGGTCTATTTATACCCCCCCGCGCCTCGCGCCCCCTAATTGGCGTAGAGGCGCGTCCCCCGGGTGGTGGATAGGGGAGCCTTTTCTTCTAACTTCTGAGAGAAGGTCGCATCACTCTCGATGCTGTGAACCTAATTAGGATCTTTTTCTTGTTTCTTCTCTATTTCTGCCTCCCCAAAGTCCTTTTACTTTCCTTTTCTCACCCATAAAATTCTTTACTTATTTTCCAAAGTATGGTGAATCCCGAGTTTGTCATGTGTGACCAGGGGATGAATGGCTGACACCTTAATATTCAGTCGTAAGCACATGCGTTTGGTTTTAGTTTGGGTCGACGCCAAATGACAGTTTTAGGCCCTTGTCACGGGGGCTCTCACAAGGGTGACTGCAAAGAGCTTATACGGAAAGAGGGGGCACTGCCTTCTCTGCGCTACTAGCGATAGTGATGCGAGCAGCCGGCCCCGATCCTACAATACCGTAACGGCTTGACCGAGTGAAACGTTGCCACGGCGCAAGGAGGAATAGAGGAGTGATGGACTGTTTTTGTTTTCGGCTACTTAGATAACTATCGAAAAGACTTTTATTTGTTTCTATTAAGAAAACACACTGGTCATACTGTTTCCAGCATGTGAAAACTATTTCACTCGCGCTCATGCAGTGTTTGAAGAGATACAGACAGTAAAAAAGACTAAATTATATGCAGACAGAAACTCACAGACTTATCTTCATACATTTGCTTTATGAACATACTATTAGTGACTATTGAAAGTAATGGGATTTGTCACTTAGTGCTAATGAAGTATTTAAATCAGTGTTGTACTCACGTCAGTTTAGGCTGGTGAAGAAACCTCGTATTTACACATTCAGTGTTGTATCCATTGATTCTAAATGACGCACAATTCACATGTTGTAACTGTCACACAATTCACAGCTGCAGTTGTAAAGTCACAAAAGGGGACAGTACTAGAAATCAATTTGTCAAAAAACCGGCACGGTTGGCCTAGTGGTAAGGCGTCCGCCCCGTAATCGGGAGGTCGTGGGTTCGAACCCCGGCTGGGTCATACCTAAGACTTAAAAATTGGCAATCTAGTGGCTGCTCCGCCTGGCGTCTGGCATTATGGGGTTAGTGCTAGGACTGGTTGGTCCGGTGCCAGAATAATGTGACTGGGTGAGACATGAAGCCTGTGCTGCGACTTCTGTCTTGTGTGTGGCGCACGTTAAATGTCAAAGCAGCACCGCCCTGATATGGCCCTTCGTGGTCGGCTGGGCGTTAAGCAAACAAACAAACAAACAAAAATTTGTCAAAAGCTAGTTGATTATGTACATAACATCTATGGGAACAGAAAATTACAGGTGTTAGAGTTTAAGCATTTTTCTGTTCTTTCTTCCTGAAGCTGCTGCAAAGCTCCTGTTGTTTTACTTTATTGCAAAGTGCAACCTGATGTTTAGATACAAATTCACCACGTAGGAGCTCAGCGACACACGAGAACATCCTCCTCTTTGTTCATTCGCTGCAGGTATCGTGTCCTGACTCTGTCCATGTGCAGCAGCTGTTCTGATTTTTTTAACACTGTCTCAAGCTGTTCCACCACACTGACCAGCTTGGCACTGGGGACAATCAGTCCTTCTCCCTGCAGGTCCGGCAACTGACTCGCTGGCCACCGGGATCTTCCCATCTGTATACAAATCGGCGGTAGTCCGCCCTCTGCTTAAAAAACCTTCCCTAGACCCTAACTGCCTAAAAAACTTCAGACCCGTCTCAAATCTTCCTTTTTTCTCGAAATTACTTGAAAAGATAGTTCTCTCTCAGATCATTGGGCACCTCACCCAGAACAAGCTCCTCGACCCCCATCAGTCCGCGTATAGGGCTGGCCACTCAACAGAAACCGCTCTCATCAAAGTTGCAAATGACCTTCTCTTAGCTCTCGATCAAAAGCATGTGTCTGTCCTTTCTCTATTAGATCTCTCGGCAGCATTTGACACTATTGACCATTCCGTTCTCCTGACAAGACTTCACAATTCTTTTGGTATTTGCCACACTGCCTTAGCTTGGTTTAAGTCCTACCTCACAGACCGCTCTCAGATAGTCTCCATTGACGGCTTCCAATCTGCTCCATCCCCGTTGACTTTCGGTGTCCCCCAAGGATCTGTACTTGGCCCGGTGCTATTCATCATGTACACGAAACCAATATCTAATGTCATCTCTCGCCACTCTGTTTCCTATGAAAGCTTTGCTGATGACACTCAGTTACAAAAATCTGGCCCTATTACTGACCTCCCCAACACAATCGAGACAACTAAGAACTGCATCTCTGACTTGAAATTGTGGATGACCGAAAATAAATTGAAACTTAATGACGACAAGACCGAGATCATGCTAGTTGTACCCCCTTCTCTTAAAAAAGAACCATCCCTTCCTGCCCAAATCTCTATAGCTGGAACTGATATTCAGTTGGCTTCTCAAGTACGAAACCTCGGTGTCATCTTCGACGAAACTCTCTGCTTCAAACAACAAGTCTCCACTGTCTGTAGAAATGCCTACTATGAACTGAGAAAAATTAGCTCCATCCGCCACTGCCTTTCTTCCGATGCTACAAAAACCCTCATTTGCTCTCTCGTTCTTTCAAGGCTAGATTACGGAAACGCCCTTCTTTCTGGTTCATTTGACTATCTCATTGAAAAACTGCAGAAAGTACAGAACAACTCCGCCAGATTAATCACAAAGACCCCTAAAAGACACCACATCACACCTGTTTTGAGATCCCTTCACTGGCTGCCTGTAAGAAGTCGTATTCAATACAAAATTGCATGCATTTGTTTCTCTTTCTTTCATGGTACAGGACCTGCTTATCTCTCTGAGATGTTATCAAAATATTCAAACCTCTCCTCTCTTCGCTCTGCAACAGATACCAATGTACTTAGTAAACCAAAAAGAAACAGAAAATCAACTAACTATGGATTTGAGAGATCCTTCAAGTACCAGGGACCTCTTGTCTGGGAGAAAATCCCCCGGAGCATTAGGGATTCCCAGTCACCATCTGCCTTTAGAACAGCCCTCAAAACACACATGTTTAAGTTAGACCTCTGAAGGAGATCCCATGATCGGTGAGTCATCGGCGCTGCCACGTGTATTATCTACTAAAGTGTGGCGTTCATGAGGATGTGTATGTGCCTGTGTGTGTTGTACCAGAATAACGTATGCGTACATGGAATGACATTGCGGGTTACCTGAACATTGACAATGACGAAAGAAAGATTGTGTGTGTGTGTGCGCGCGCGCGCGTGTGTGTGCGCGCGCGCGCGTGTGTGTGTGTGTGTGTGTGTGTGCGTGTGTGTGCGTGCGTGTGTGGGTGTGTGTGACCATGTTTGAATTTATTCGGATTTAGTTCTCTTTCCTTGTTTGTATTATGATTATGTAAGTGTAAAGCGCTCTGGGCTCGTCACCACGAGGTTTACGCGCTATATAAGTAATCGTTATTATTATTATTATTATTAACTGCTTTTTTGTCAGCAGTGTCTCCTTTGGGATGCCCTCCAACCTGCCGATCAACACACACACCTTGCCACGAACTTTTCTCGCGACGTATCCCGCCATGTATGTAAGTGTGTTTTCTTCCTGCAAGCACAGCTCTTCAGTCGGGATGTTAAGGGCAAGAGCCACGAGCCCTGCATCAGGTATCCTATGTTCTGCTGGAGGGTCTGGCATATTGTCAACTGCAGTGGATTTTTACTCACGTTGAGTGGTCATGTTGTTCAAAGTCAGGAGAAAGTGGTCACCGTCCTCAATGCAGTTGCTTGTTTTGCTTTGAAGTAGAATGGAGTCAACCATCGCCTGGGGTAGAAACAACCTAAATTGCTTGGCGCTTGGGTTGTCTCCGTGTCCGCCTTTTCCCCTGATCACGGAGAAAAGATTCTCCAGGCAGTCCTGGTTTAGTCTGCTTGTATACAGGAATCTGGCCTGATATTCTGCGTGCAGATCTTCCCAGAGGAGAAGGAGGCTTTTAATCGATGATGCTTGGCAGTGGTCTTGAGCTCTTGGTTTCAAGTGTGGACAGCCATGTCAAGGTGTCCTCCAACAATGTCTTGTCCTGATGTTTCTGACATGGCATGCAGCATTTTTTGGTTGCTGCATTTGCTGCTGCTGTTAAAGGTGTTGAACAGCTGGTCCATGCGCTCCACAAATAGTGCAGTCTCCATGGCTTTTTCTGGCAAAGCTTTCAGGGTGACCATAGTTGAAATGCCAGCTGCCACACTGTGGGACAGGACCTGAGACGCCAACTTCCCCCTGAGGGCCGAGAAGCCTGGAAGCTTGATGTGCTTTTGCGTCAACTTCGGGGCCATTTTCACTGCGTTTTTTTTAATCAAGCTTGAAGAATTCTTCCATGTAAGTCCAGTCGACATCTTCGTTGTTTTGCCTAAAGCCTGTTTTCTTAAGATTGTTTCTCGTGTTTTTGGATGCTCTTTCGGTGAGGCGAAGGAGAAGGTCATGTCCCAGATGGCGCAGCCCTCGTGTGAAGGAAATCACGGAATATACTAACAGGTAATGTTGACAGTGATATCCTCCACGCTTTTTAGAAGCGCTAACCAGGGATAATAGCGTGACATAGCAAAGTGACTAGCACGTGCTGTGAATTCAGCTCACTCACTGACAGAGAGTTGACGTTGTGAATCGTAACGCAGATATCGTTACACTTGACCACTGTCCATCGACAGAGAGGGGTCTGTCACAGGAATCGACCGAGAGAAAGAAGGCCCGCGTAAATTTAAGGTAAATGGAATAAGCATTTGAGTATCGTTAATGTTTATCGCTTAACCCCCCGCGGGTTAGGGGGAGTCCCATATTGGTTGGGACGAGAAAGAATTTACCCGATGCTAACCAGCATGTCGTAAGAGGCGACTAACAGGTTCTGTTTCTCCTTTTACCCTTGTTAAGTGTTTCTTGTATGGAATATAGTCAATGTTTGTGAAGATTTTAGTCAAGCAGTATGTAAGAAATGTTACGTCCTTTGTACTGGAAACTTTCATTCTCCCAGTAAGGTCATATATTGTACTACGTTGCAAGCCCCTGGAGCAATTGTTTTGATTAGTGCTTTTGTGAACAAGAAACAATTAACAAGTGGCTCTATCCCATCTCCCCCCTTTCCCCTATCCCATCTCCCTCCTTCCCCCGTCGCGATATAACCTTGAATGGTTGAAAACGACGTTAAACACCAAATAAAGAAAGAAAGCTATAAAATTATTTGTAAATCAATCAGTATTTCGCTTATAGTGATTATTTCATGATCACTTTGCCTTGTCATTTATATGCCACCAAAAATTAACAACTTTTACAAAATCTAAAAACATGCAAAATTTCAATGTCACACAAACCTATACATTAATTGCAATACTAGTACAAACATTATTGTGCTTGTTCCACTTGATCTTTTTCCGTGAAGATGGGAATGATTTCCTGTTTAATTGCCTTTCGCCGTTTTTGCCCCTGCGAACTGTAATTCATGTTAAGTTCGCCATTCTCTTGGTATCAAAATATTGGCATCAGGCCTGGCTGTAGCTGAAAAATGGAATAATAACAAACATAGAAATGTCATTTTTTTCACAGAGTTTTGGGTGTCTTGGACTCATCTCACCCCACTTTCAGCCCCAATATGTCTTAAATGTCTGGGTTTATTCATACAAACCCATTCAACTGAAAGAAAATAAAGTTTCTATTTATTATTGAAAAATCAATTTTTGACTTTAGTGTAGGTGTTTTATTTTCAGATTCGGAGACCTAGGCACCCTACATTGGTGCTTTAAGAACATAGGCAGCGCTGCTCTTAGAACATTGCCAGTGGTACTGCCAGAACATAGCCATTGGTGCTTTAAGAACATAGCCATTGGTGCTGTAAGAACAAAGCCATTGGTGCTGTAAGAACATAGCCATTGGTGCTTTAAGAACATAGCCATTGGTGCTTTAAGAACATAGCCATTGGTGCTTTAAGAACATAGCCATTGGTGCTGTGAGAACATAGCCAGTGTTGCTTTAAGAACAAAGCCATTTGTGCTGAGAACATAGCCAGTGTTGCTTTAAGAACATAGCCATTGGTGCTTTAAGAACATAGCCATTGCATTGGTGCTGTAAGAACATAGCCATTGGTGCTGTAAGAACATAGCCATTGGTGCTGTAAGAACATAGTCATTGGTGCTTTAAGAACATAGCCATTGGTGCTGTGAGAACATAGCCAGTGTTGCTTTAATAACAAAGCCATTTGTGCTGAGAACATAGCCAGTGTTGCTTTAAGAACATAGCCATTAATGCTGTGAGAACATAGCCATGTGTGCTGTGAGAACATAGCCATTGGTGCTGAAAGAACACCATTTGTGCTGTGAAAACATAGCCATTTGTGCTGTGAGAACATAGCCAGTGGTGCGTTAAGAACATAGCCATTGGTGCTGTAAGAACATAACCATTGGTGCTGTAAGAACATAACCATTGGTGCTGTAAGAACATAACCATTGGTGCTGTAAGAACATAGCCATTGGTGCTGTAAGAACATAGCCATTGGTGCTTTAAGAACATAGCCATTGGTGCTGTAAGAACATAGCCAGTGTTGCTTTAAGAACATAGCCATTAATGCTGTGAAAACATAGCCATGTGTGCTGTGAGAACATAGCCATTGGTGCTGAAAGAACATCATTTGTGCTGTGAAAACATAGCCATTTGTGCTGTGAGAACATAGCCAGTGGTGCTTTAAGAACATAGCCATTGGTGCTGTAAGAACATAGCCAGTGGTGCTGGTGCTGTAAGAACATAGCCAGTGGTGCTTTAAGAACATAGCCATTTGTGGTGTGAGGATATAGCCAGTGGTGCTCTAAGAACATAGCCACTGCTGAACATAGCCAGTGGTGCTGGTGCTGAAAGAACATAGCCAGTGGTGCTTTAAGAACATAGCCATTTGTGGTGTGAGGATATAGCCAGTGGTGCTCTAAGAACATAGCCACTGCTGCTGTGATGACATAGCCAGTGGTGCAGTGAAAACATAGCCATTGATGCTGCAAGAACATAGCTATCGGTGCTGTGTGAACATAGCTAGTGAAGTTTGTTTCTAGGACAAGAGGCATTACGTCTTTAGCACAGATTTCCCATACGCCAGAAGAACGCTAGGCGGTTACAGCATTTTACACGACCGGCACGGTGGCCTAGTGGTAAAGCGTCCGCCCCGTGATCGGGAGGTTGTGGGTTTGAACCCCGGCCGGGTCATACCTAAGACTGTAAAATTGGCATTCTAGTGGCTGCTCCGCCTGGCGTCTGGCATTATGGGGTTAGTGCTAGGACTGGTTGGTCCGGTGTCAGAATAATGTGACTGGGTGAGACATGAAGCCTGTGCTGCGACTTCTGTCTTGTGTGTGGCGCACGTTATATGTCAAAGCAGCACCGCCCTGATATGGCCCTTCGTGGTCGGCTGGGCGTTAGGCAAACAAACAAACAAACAGCATTTCACACAGTCGCTGTGCTCTCAAGGAAGAACCCCTCAGAGGGAGTCAGGTTTTCTACAATGTGATCACACTTAACTCTTCTCACGCCATGTAATTTTACACTCTTCCTATACCTGTGTGGCAGTTCTCCTAATTCTACAGCTTACTCTATGTTGTTATTTCTAAGCTAATTGCCGGCGAGAACTAGTAAAAGTTGTGAAGAGGAACAGAGAGAGATAATTTGCCTATTTGTTTCTCTCTGCCAAGCGTTGCAGACTAATGCATGCAGTTGATGTTATTTTTATGTGATGTTACCTCGCGTTGTGTTTTCCTTATTTCCTAGTGCAATGCAAATCTACCCTAGTCAACTGCTAATTAACTCTTTGCTTTTCCTAAGATTCCGGCTTGACTCAGGTCAACAACTAATTCTACAAACAGAACAGGAACTCAATCAACTTGAACGTCAATCAGACACAAATGGAGTCCACACTTAGATTGTATAATTCCAAACAAGTTTATTTAGGCCTACCAAAAGGTCAAATGACCAGCATAAATATTATATCAATACAAACTACATGTAATACCAAATTCACATTGCCGGCTCACGCTTTCATTCGATAAATGTTCATCTAAAAAGACACCTAAGTTCCCAACCCCAGATCTATCTACGAGGAGGTTTTGCAGTCCGGCGCCTAGCTAACTATGTCTTTAGGTGTACTAGGTGTACACCATCAGCAGCCAGACACGCGTCGTCAGCAACAATGTGGGGGTGTTTAATGAACCACCCCCGCTCCCCTGCCACCAAGTGCCTGGCCCTGCGCGTGCCGCGCTTTCTGGCGCGTTCTGCCCCTGCTGGGTCTACTGAATAGTGCCAGGCGCGCCGGGGCAGCATGTCTGACCAGACGACCCGAGTGGTGGGGTACCTGGCCCCGATATATGCGAGCCACAACTGGAGCTCCTGGGCCCATTCAATCGTGTTGAGCCTACCTATGTCGTTGGCTCCTACATGCAGGACCAGGTAGGCTGGGGGTGGTCCTTCAATTGCACACTCCAACAGCGTGCGCAGGCCGGAGAATTGTAGGCCCGACTGGCCGGCGAAGCGCACCGGCAGGGGAAGTCGCAGCGTGCGTCCCCACTGCACAAGGCAGGATGCAAATATTTTAGATAAAACAATCGCCAACTAAACTTCAGGCTTCCCCAGGCCTCGTAAACAATTGCTCAGAGTCTAATTACCACATATTCAAAATTAGAACAATGCAAAAACCCAAACCGTTCAGAAGAAAGGACTTGTTTCCTGAAAACGCTGAGGATACTTGGAAAGTGACTTGCTGCTAGCGATGATAGCCTGGCGTCTGATACGGGTCTTAAGATGCCAGACTCATCCAAATAAGAATCGGACTGGATGAGGCACCACAATTAGTCTTGGAGTGACCGTTGTTTACTTGAACATCCGGGCTACTTAGACACACTGGCGAGAGGCTAAACCAAATAAAGATTGACCAATATTTGGAGCACTAATCGTCTGCTCGAGAATCGCCTCCACTCTACTCGAGACAACTGTGTCTGCCTTGAAGTTCATAACAGCATTTAAGCAGAAGCTGAAATGTTTTTAAACCCCCACCACATAAAAGACGAGGGCATGTGTGGCCACTTCCCTTCGCGATATAACCTTCGTGGTTGAAAACGACGTTGATCACCAAATAAAGAAAGAAAGTGTGGCCACTTTTTCTCTGTCAGTGTCAAATGTCCAGCTGTCTTTGTTCACAAAGCCCACAAGGAAGCCGCTCCTCTGATCAAACATCAGATCAGACCTGATTGTCATTTCATCGTGTAGCAACACGACATATCTGAGTTTCAGGCAGTTTGGCAAGGAGTTCCTCCATGACTGCACCGAAAGCCTGCCTCTGGGCTGTTTGCACTCGTATACTCCCGCAGTGTGGTGGTCGGTTGGCCTAGTGGTAAGGCGTCCGCCCCGTGATCGGGAGGTCGTGGGTTCGAACCCCGGCCGGGTCATACCTAAGACTTTAAAATTGGCAATCTAGTGGCTGCTCCGCCTGGCGTCTGGCATTATGGGGTTAGTGCTAGGACTGGTTGGTCCGGTGTCAGAATAATGTGACTGGGTGAGACATGAAGCCTGTGCTGCGACTTCTGTCTTGTGTGTGGCGCACGTTATATGTCAAAGCAGCACCGCCCTGATATGGCCCTTCGTGGTCGGCTGGGCGTTAAGCAAACAAACAAACAAACAAGCAGTGTGGTGGTTCCAGGTAGTTTCAGCACACTTGTCTTTCGGAGTGTCTCGTGGGCTGCTTTGCTTTTGCTTTGCAGCATAATTGCAAGGCGAATTATCATTGGATGCCATCGCATGCCTTTTGCTTTGCAGCATAATTGCAAGGCGAATTATCATTGGATGCCATCGCATGCCTTTTGCTTTGCAAGTCAACGCCTTTTGTTGCTCCTCCCAGAAGAGCTTCTGGAGTGACCCCTCCTTCAGTTGACCTGTGTCTACTGCACATAGACTGCTGTGCATTGCTTCGTTCATGTGAACAGACTCTTCTTCCATTTTCTCTTTGAAGAGCTGCAACTCCTTTTGACGACGGTTGTTCCAAGACGTGTCTGCTTGAATGCTTCTTTGAGCTGTGCTTTCAGCATGTTGTGAAGAGGTGCATTGGGATGTATGGGCTTTGTCACAGCTTCTGCTAGCCTCTTTCTTTTTTGAAGAAGAACTTTCTCAATCTGCACACATTTCTGACACACTGGAGATGAAGGTGGCAACAATAACTCACATCTTGTTGATTTCACACTGGAGATGAAGGTGGCAACAATAACTCACATCTTGTTGATTTCACACTGGAGATGAAGGTGGCAACAATAACTCACATCTTGTCGATTTCACACTGGAGATGAAGGTGGCAACAATAACTCGCATCTTCTGGATTTCACACTGGAGATGAAGGTGGCAACAATAACTCACATCTTGTCGATTTCACACTGGAGATGAAGGTGGCATTCAATAACTCACATCTTGTCGATTTCACACTGGAGATAAAGGTGGCAACAATAACTCACATCTTGTCGATTTCACATTGGAGATAAAGGTGGCAACAATAACTCACATCTTGTCGATTTCACTCTGGAGATGAAGGTGGCAACAATAACTCACATCTTGTCGATTTCACACTGGAGATCAAGGTGGCAACAATAACTCACATCTTGTTAATTTCACACTGGAGATGAAGGTGGCAACAATAACTCACATCTTGTTGATTTCACACTGGAGATGAAGGTGGCAACAATAACTCACATCTTGTTGATTTCACACTGGAGATGAAGGTGGCAACAATAACTCACATCTTGTCGATTTCACACTGGAGATGAAGGTGGCAACAATAACTCACATCTTGTTGATTTCACACTTGAAATGTGGGTCACTTTCCCGTTTACACAATTGTATTCCATGTGTCTATAATATGATGTGCGACCATCTTGTGCGCCAGCCAAATCCTACAGCTTTGCATCCGTGATTCCAGGGCAAACTCTCATGTCCTGCAGCTCCTTCAGCAGATGGAGCAGCTTCTTCTTTTCCAAATCTATGCTGAGGTGTGGAGCTGGTGAACCAAACACCTACCCCCCGCGGGTTAGGGGGAGGAATTTACCCCTCCCTGGTCCCCCCGCGGGTTACGGGGGAAGAATTTACCCGATGCTCCCCAGCATGTCGTAAGAGGCGACTAACGGATTCTGTTTCTCCTTTTACCCTTGTTAAGTGTTTCGTGTATAGAATATAGTCCATTTTTGGCTCACGTAAGTGTAGCCTATGCGATCGTAACTTTGTCTGTCTGTGCGTGCGTGCGTGCGTGCGTGCGTGCGTCTGTGCGTGTGTATGTCTGTGGTAGAAACTCTAACATTTGAAGACGTCACATTACATTGACGTCACATTATGACGTAAGAGGGTTAGACGTCACGTGAAGGAAGTACTGACAGTCTCGGTCATTATTATTTTGAGCGCGCCGAGACTAGTTGGCAGTCGTGTCCTTGTAAGTAGGCTACATGCAGACAGACAGATCTAGATCTAGTGTCTCGCTTTCTTGCACAGTTTCACCTATGCTCTTTCTGTGTGTGTGTGTGTGTGTGTGTGTGTGTGTGTGTGTGTGTGACGAAGTGATTGAGTTTGTGTTACTGTTTGTCGATTTCTTACGTGAGCCTTGAAGGCTTCGCCTCTTGTTTTAAAAGATTTTAGTCAAGCAGTATGTAAGAAATGTTAAGTCCTTTGTACTGGGAATGTATTCATTTCCACAGGAAAAAACATCAAGTTCTTCAGCCTTCTCTTTTCATAAACAACCATAAGATTAAAGTTTCTAAACAAGTCAAATTTCTTGGTCTGATTTTTGACAGCAACCTTACTTTTTTACCCCACATCAAATATTTAAGAACCAAATGTCAAAAGGGTCTCAACGTTCTCAAAGTTATAAGTCACACGGATTGGGGGGCTGACAGAGCAACACTGTTACGCCTGTATCGGTCTCTTGTCCGTCCACAGCTGGACTACGGTTGTATTGTTTATGGTTCTGCAAAGAGAAATGTCCTCAAGGCCTTAGATCCCATCCACCATCAGGGTCTGAGAGTTTGTTTGGGTGCTTTTCGCACAACACCAGTGGATAGTTTGTACGCCGAGTCGCGAGAACCTCCTCTGGAGATCCGCAGACTTCGGCTTTCCATGAACTACTACCTAAAGATAAAGGCAAACCCCTCGTCGCGATATAACCTTCGTGGTTGAAAACGACGTTAAACACCAAATAAAGAAAGAAAGGCAAACCCCGAAAACCCTGCTCATGAATGTGTTATTAATCCCATTCTGAAGGACAAATTTTTAGCCAAACCTACTGAAATACCAACTTTCGGCATACGTATGCTTTCTGAATGTGAAAGGGCAGCGTTATAGATATTGATTCTGTCTGTGACGATCCTTTGACAACAAACACTCCACCCTGGCAGTTGGAAAACCCAACCGTCAATTTTTCCCTAACTTCTTTCAAGAAGAATGAAACCTGGGACTCTGTCTTTAGGCAGCTGTTTCTTGAGCAGTGCTCAAAGTACACAGAGTATGAATTTATTTTTACTGACGGCTCTCTCAAAGACGATTCAGCTGCTGCGGCAGCAGTTTCTAACAAGAAATTACATCAACCACTTCAACTCCGGCTCCCTAATGGTTCGTCGGTGTATTCGGCGGAACTTAGGGCTATCATCTTGGCATTGAAATTTAAATTTATCAATTCAGACATCAATCTTTTTTGATTGTATCTGATTCGCTTTCAGCTCTTGAAGCGATCACGGCAGTTTCTGCTATTAGGTTTAGTTCACAGGCACAGCCGGAATCTGACCCCTTTATCACCCCTTCCTCAGTGCCAGGCCGCCAGCGGTAATTAATCACCCCCCCCCCCCCCCCCCGTTCAGCGCTGGCTACACAGTAGTGACTGTACAACCGCGCGATAGCATCACCCACACAAGCCATCTCAGCAGTAGAAGGCTAAGAGAAAAGCTCCCTTCTACTAGCAGGCCAGAGTGCGGCCTAGCTCGATCAACCTCTCGGCAGCTACGCACTGCTATCTCTGCCTTACGAGTAAGCTGTGTGTTTTGAAAACACTTCTAGTTAGTTCTCTTGAATTACGATGTCAGCATGTGTGTTATTTACACATAGCCTTGTAGTCAAGACCATAAACTTTCAAACGATACTAAATATGACCACTCTGCTGTAGGTGTGCCACTGCTGTAGCCTGCTGAAAGAAGACAGAGAACAGTACACAGGGCACAATGTAATTAATGACATGTATTTGAGTGGCTACAGATCGCGCCACGGTCAACTTTTGAAGACAGAACAAATTAAAAACAAATCTGCAAGGTTAATGTTAACAGATGTTCATGCTGACACTTTAAAGACGTTTACCTTGTGTGTGTGAGGTATCTTTCCTTAAGCCCACTTACAGGTATCCAAGTAGGAAAACAGTGTTCCAAAATGTCAGCACACGGCAGTTGTTGTTGTTGTTATAGCTAGTTTTACTTCCATGTATCTTGGGGTAGATTTAAAGAAGGCTGTTCACATTATACTGACACCAGCAAACCAGGGTCGGCAACGGGATAAATGATATGGACACCCACTGTCCAATGCTGGATTCGAACCCGCGACCTTTCGATCACGAGCCCACGCGCTCTACCGACTGAGCTATCCAAGCTCCCAGGCCCAGCACACGGCAGGTTTTTATAACTGCAGTAGATGTTTATAAACAGTACACATGTACATACATCCAGTTTTTGTCATGGTTATCTGGATTGTGAAAATGAATATCTACACCATACAGGAAAAACAGTTATGAATGCTTCATTAAGCACTCTTTTTTGAGGAGCACTTTGACAGAGACAGCATCAAGTCATGGAATTTTGGTGACACCAGAGTCTGATGTTCCGTCATGAGAACACGCAGTCTTTTTATGGGGTCTTTCATTGCCCAGATTCTCCTTTTCAGTGTGTTAATTGTAGCATGTGTTCCTTCGCCCCCTTGCTCCCCATGTAGTCCCATTCCAAACCTCCAAGCCCGAAGCCAAGGCACACAATGGCATTCCAACAGATGTTGCTTGGGAATCACCCTCACATTTGCCATTCAAAAAACAAAAACGGAGAAAAAGATGTCTTTCTCAGACGCCAGGAAGGAGGTTGAAAAAACGAATGTTTTTTCCTTCCAGAAAAGTTTTGCGGCAGCAGTCAGTCAAAGACCTGCAACAAAGTCAACACCCACCCAGACCAGTATTTCGTATAGGTCTGTGGGTGTCCAGGCAGGCCCGTCCATGTTGAAAAGGACAGAGCCCACAAGAAACAAAAGTATTTGTACACAGACAGATGAAAGCACAGGTGGGGCTATCCCCACTGGAGACTCTATGGGGTCTCCTGGTGAGGTTTGCTTCACCGCCCCAACTGGAGACCCTGTGGGGGCTCCTGGTGAGGTTCGCTTCACCACCCCAATTGAGGACCCTATGGGGTCTCCTGGTGAGGTTCGCTTCACCACCCCAACCCAGAAGCCCGTTCACAGGGCAACTCACAGGAAGGGGGCCGTCGAGGTTGTGGAGGTAGTGGACCTTACTAAATCCACACCACGAACACCTCCGGACAAGGGAAAAGTTACTCTGCCCCAAAGATCGCCTCGCACCCCAAAAATGGAGAGAAATCCCATCACATTATACAATCATTTTGGGAGTTTATCCGACGAAGAGGGTATGGAGGCAGAAACTTCTTAAAACTAAACAAACATAGCCAATTTTATTCAATGGAATTGTAGAGGGGTCCAAGCTAACTATGAAGAATTATGTCTACTTTTACACAAATTTCATCCTGTTGCTACAGCATTACAGGAAACAATGCTGAAACCAAACAAAGATTTTAATGTATCTGGATACAATGTTTTTAGAAACCATTCAGACAATAACACGTCTGGGGGAGTTGCTCTTTTGATTAAGAAAAGTGTACTTTGTAGTGAGATCAACCTATGTACAAACATTCAAGCTGTCGCAGCACGAGTGACATTAGATAAAACCATCACTCTCTGCAGTGTATATCTGTCACCATCAAAATGTTACACGAAGCATGATCTTGAAAATCTTATTGATCAGCTTCCAGCTCCCTTTGTTTTAATGGGAGATTTTAACGCTCATTCCCCTTTATGGGGCAGCAACTCTCTAAGTACGAGAGGACGAATTCTAGAAGATTTTTTAGACAATCGTAATCTATGCGTTTTAAACGATGGAGTACCAACCTATCTCCATCCAGCAACAGGATGCAAGTCCATACTAGATCTAGTTATTTGCGACACCTCTCTTGTTCTAGACTTTGAATTTAAAGTCTATGATGACACATGTGGTAGCGATCATTTCCCTATCTTGATGTCTCAAATAGATGGATTGGAAGAAGCTTCCCCCCAGAGATGGAACCTGAACAAGGCAAACTGGCTGTCTTTTACTGCCGAATGTTCTGTCCAACTCACAGAAGACACTGTCTTTGATGGAAGTGACGACCCATCATCTATTTTTACAAACACTCTACAAGACATTGCCACTGAGTACATCCCAAAAACATCTTCAAACAACCGCATTAAAGTGCCATGGTTTAATCAAGAATGCCAAGAAGCCCGATCTGAGCGAAAGAGAAGTCTACACAGGTTCTACAGATGCCCGACCCTTAGCAAGAAGTTGACTTTCTTCAGATTTCGCGCTAAGAGTCGCACTGTCATAAAACATTCTAAAAGAACATCCTGGAGGTCTTTTTGCTCAAACTTAAACTCTAAGGTATCATCAAGTAAAGTTTGGAATGCTATTCGTAAAATCAAAGGGAAAAAAGGATCTGCATCAATTAACCACCTTGTGGTAAATGGATCCCTTATAACCCAGAAGAATGAAGTAGCAAACGTTCTGGCTTCAACAATGGAAAAAAACTCATCAATAGAAAATTACTGCACAGATTTTCAAAAAATCAAAGCCACCCAAGAACGTAAACCCATAAACTTCTCATCTCAGAATGAGGAGAACTACAACAAGTTGTTCAGTATAACTGAACTCAAACAAGCCTTACAAAAATGCAACAACTCAGCAATGGGGCTGGACGGAATACATTATCAGTTCCTCACACACCTACCAGAAAGTTGTCTTCTGGTCTTGCTGAAGGTTTTTAACCACATATGGGAGAGTGGATCCTTTCCACCTTCATGGCAAGAAGCGATGATTGTCCCCATTCCAAAACCAGGTAAAGATCATACAAACCCCAGCAACTACCGTCCGATAGCCTTGACCAGCTGTCTGTGTAAAACCAACAAGAGATGGGTGTTCCTCAAGGAAGCATTCTATCACCCATGTTGTTCAACATCAAAATCAATAACATAGTAAATACAGTACTGAAAGGATCCGAGTCATCCTTGTTTGTTGATGACTTTGCACTTTGTGTGCGTGGCAAATCCCTACATAGAGTGGAAAGGCAGCTTCAATTATGTATAGACAAGGTGCAAAAATGGGTAACAGAGAACGGTTTCAAATTTTCCACCAGCAAAACTGTCTGTATGCATCTTTGCAAACAAAGGGGAGCCATGCCAGAACCCTCTCTGGTCCTGAATGGTAATCCTGTCAAGGTTGTTGAAGAATTTAAATTCCTAGGACTGACCTTTGACCGTCGACTAACATTCCTTAAACATATCCAGTATCTGAGAACATCATGTCTGAAAGCTCTGGATGTATTGAAAGTGGTTTCTCATACGGACTGGGGTGCTGACCGCACAGTCCTACTCAGACTTTACCGTGCTTTAATCCGATCCAAGTTGGACTATGGTTGTGTCGTCTATGGTGGAGCCGCAAAATCCAACCTAAGGCTATTAGACACAATACACCACCAGGGTATACGTCTTTGTCTGGGAGCTTTCAGGACGTCTCCAGTACAGTCCTTATATTTTGAGGCCAAAGAACCCTCTCTGAGGCTGCGACGCCTGAAACTCACCCTAAATTATGTGTTGAAACTGAAAGCTATGCCTACAAATCCAGCCTACCAATGCGTATTTCAACCACAATGCTCTGAATTTTTTGAAAGTCACCCAAATGATCGAGCACCTCTGTCTTCTCGGATTCAGTCACATCTGGCCGAATCAAAGATAAAACTCGATCATGTTAGTGAAAATCGATGGACAGAAACACCTCCATGGACATTGCCAGATCCAGTTGTTCGACTCGATCTGACAAGGTTAAAGAAGTCAGAGACAAATGATTTGATTTTTAAACAGTGTTTTAGCCAGTTCTGTACCGAGTTTCCTTCCCATCAACGAATATACACTGATGGGTCCAAAGCTGAAAGTAAAGTGGCATCAGCTTCTGTCACTGGCCCTAAACTCGATAGGGCCTTTTCGGCCCGTCTTCCGGATGACAGTTCTGTATTTTCTGCAGAGTTGAAAGCTTTACAGCTAGCTCTGAAACAGGTATATCAGTCAAAAAAGAAAGACTTCCTGATTCTGTCGGATTCCCTATCGGCTCTTACCGCCGTGAAGAGAACTCAGCTAGATCACCCACTGTTGGTCGAAATCCAAGAGCTACATGCATCTCTGATTGAAGAAGGCAAAAGGATTGTGTTTGCATGGGTGCCATCCCATGTTGGAATTAGAGGCAACTCTGCAGCTGATCAAGCTGCTAAAGAAGCCAGAGAAAGACTCATCACTGACAAACACACAAAGCATTCAGATTTCAGAACTCGCACCAACATGTACATAAAGTACCTATGGCAGAGTGAATGGGACGAATGTGAAGAAAATAAACTTCATAAGATCGTCCCCCAGCTGTCGGACAGTCTACCCCAATGTCGCCTCAACAGGAAAGAAGAGACAGTTCTCTGTCGCTTACACATTGGGCACAGTCACATTACACATTCGTATCTGCTGAAAGGTGAAGATCCACCATACTGTTTTGGATGTGACGAACCATGGACATTAGAACATGTTCTCACAAAATGTGTAGACGTTCAAGAATTTCGAGACAAACACTACAATGCGGAAACACTGAAGGTTTTATTCCGGGATGTTCCCCCGGACAAGATTTTTAACTTTTTAAAAGAGATCAAGATTTTTTACAAGATTTAAAGTACCAGAAGTGAAAATGATTAATTTTTAGAACCTTCTTTTACAGTGATAGATTTGAATGTAAATAGTCTGAAACGTAGAACTTGCCATATGAAGGGAAAAGAAAATAACTGCATCGGTCTCGAATAGCAGCTAGCATCTGCTGAAGAGACATTAAACCCCAAAAACCAAAAACCAACCCTCACATTTGGAAATGCATTTCTGAAAAACGACATGTAGGCTGTGATGCTGCTTTCAGCCTCTGAAATGTCTTCTTCGCTTACTGGTCTGGATCTTTTTTTGTTTTTGCAGAGCGTTCCCCACACAGTCTACACAATGCATTAACACAAATTAGATGTTCAGTTTCAGTATACTCCATTATGAAACACACTGCATACCAAACATACACTGTCACATGAAGACAAAGAAGAAAACTGGAAATATTAGGTCACACTGCTGCACAAAATAACTGAGTGTGATGTCACTTGTAATAATACTATGATTCAATCCTTTCTTTTCTGCTGAACAGTGGGTGAAAAATTTGCCTGTCACAACACAATGCCACACAAATGAAACACACAGCGTACATGTACTCTGATGATCAGAAACTAATACAAGACAAAAAGTCTTTAAGACGAAACCACATGGAAAGTGCTCCAGACAGGGCTCTTCAAGTCATTTTCTCACCGAGTGTGCTGATCTGTATGATCAACGAGAAAAGTATTTTGGCACCTCGAGCTTGAAAAGTATTTTTACAGAGGTCAGCTCTTCAGATCTTTTTGGGTTTTTAAAGGAGTCTGGTCTTTATTTTAAGATTTGAATTTTAAAACAACCTAGTTTATTTGACATATAGGGTTTCTTAGGCATGCGTGTGTGTGTGTGTGTGTGTGTAGTTTTGTCATCAGAAATATAAACGGACTTGCATGCGCAGGGGAAAAAACTGACAAGAAACGTATAACCAACAGAAGACAGACTTAGTAAAAAAAAAAAGATACATTTTAATGTTCCAAAGCTCTGCAGATTTTGTGCCTGTGACTAGCCAGATGATGAAAAAAATCACTAGTCACACTCACAGAAAAGTACACGTTTGAAATCAACTCCTTTTTTCAGAATCAACTGATGTCAAAATGACCCACGGGTAGTAGAACGCAGCCCCACTAACCGGATTTTTTTGCGTGGTGCGTGGTCTCACTTGTGCCTTCACTGCGAAATAGCCAGGCGTGTCGAAGCAGACTTCCTCTATATGCTCTAAACAAAGCCGTCCCTCATCCTAGAAAAACCTTCGGATTTCTGAGGATCCCTCACGCTTCCAAACGAGCATTGGTTCTTAATCATGTACGAGATTGCATCCAAGTAATGGAACTCGGGTAGAACAGACAAGTCGGCACCTCCCGAGATCAAAGTTGGATTCGATAGGCGAACCTCGCCGTCAGTCAGTTTCGCTTCGATCACTTCCCATTGGTCTTCCATCAACCAATGATGGGTTTGTTTTGAGATCAGTATGTCCCTTGAATGCACAGAGAAGTATCTTATCCTCCTCTGTGGTCCATCTTTTCCTGCTCCCATGGGGTCGCCTTCACGCGGCGGGAGTGTTTCCACTAAGCTACCCCACCCCTTTACTTCTCTTCTTTTGTCTTATTTCTGCCTTACCAGTCCTTTCACCTATATTTCCTTCCAAAAAACTCTCCCTACTATTCCCTGCAGTTTTCTGATTCCTTTCTTGTCTTATTTCTACCTGACTGGATCCGTCACCTTTATTTCACTTCCCAAAAGTCTTCTTTTCCACATCCTTATTTCTCTGTGGTCTTCTTAAGACCCAGCGTGTTTGCCGTGCGCTGCGACCTGTACCGGTTTGGGCTGGTGACCTGATGATTGAGGGGTTTACTTAGTTGCGACTTTGTAGCGCCAACACATCATTTTGGCCCAGTCTTTATCTAAGACAGGAGGTTGAAAAAGGCTTACCCGCTTCAATCAATCGGCTGGTCAAGTCTGGGTATATGTCTTGAGCATATTGCATCGGACCTTTGGCTAAAGGAGCAAGCGGCGGTAGGAGGGGGCGGCGGTAGTCGGGACAAACACTATGCCAAGTTGTTACCTAATCCGTTTCCGCTTGGAAAGAGTTGACGAACATTATGCCAAGTTGTTACCTAACCCGTTTCCGCTTGGAAAGAGTTAAATCTCCTATTACAGATTGATACCATATGTTTCCTCTTATCGCTGCGTATATCCATCTGTATCCTTGGCGCTCTGGAGTTGGATAACCGCTCCACCTAAGCGTCCCCTTGTTGGGCTCCGTGGTGGGTGGGGATCAGATGCGACGAAGATAAAGGCCCCAAACATGGCCACCTCTTCTTTTTCTTCTTTTTTTTCAAGCACCCGAAACGGAAACAAACGAAGATACTGCGTTGACTCTGACTCTGACGATGAAGTCCGAGTCAGAGCAACAAAGAACAACATCAGCGAGGCCTGGCCCCGTTTCATTGTTGTTGAGACAGCAGATGAGGCACAGCCCATCTCCAAACTTTCGCCTTTTGCGATACAGAAGGTTATTGCAGGAGTATCATCAACGATAGACAACATTAAGAGACTTCGTAATGGTTCTCTACTGATTGAATGTCCTTCAAAAAAGGCATCAGATGGTCTTCTCCGTCTGAATGGTCAGAAATTTGTTGATAGACCGGTCAAGGTCAGTCCTCACAGAGGCCTGAACACCAGCAAAGGAGTCATCCGATGCCGAGAGCTGGAGGGCCTCAGTGAGGCTGAAATAAAGGAAGGTCTAAAGGATCAAGGTGTCATTGATGTGTACCGGGTGTTGATCAGGAAGGGCGATATCAGAGTACCCACCAACACCCTTTTCGTCACTTTTTGTACCCCAACCATCCCTGAGAAAATCAAAGTGGGATTTGTTCAAATAAGAGTGACTCTGTATATTCCATCACCAATGAGATGTTTCCAATGCCAAAGATTTGGACATTCAAAGGCTGGATGTAAACAGAAGGCAGTGTGCGAGAGGTGTGGCGGAGATCCTCACGAAGGTCCCTGCACATCACCACCCACCTGCACAAACTGTAAGGGAAACCATTCCCCGTCCTCCAGAGAATGTCCAAAATACAAGTTTGAACAGGCCATTCAAAAAACAAAAACGGAGAAAAAGATGTCTTTCTCAGACGCCAGGAAGGAGGTTGAAAAAACGAATGTTTTTTCCTTCCAGAAAAGTTTTGCGGCAGCAGTCAGTCAAAGACCTGCAACAAAGTCAACACCCACCCAGACCAGTATTTCGTATAGGTCTGTGGGTGTCCAGGCAGGCCCGTCCATGTTGAAAAGGACAGAGCCCACAAGAAACAAAAGTATTTGTACACAGACAGATGAAAGCACAGGTGGGGCTATCCCCACTGGAGACTCTATGGGGTCTCCTGGTGAGGTTTGCTTCACCGCCCCAACTGGAGACCCTGTGGGGGCTCCTGGTGAGGTTCGCTTCACCACCCCAACCCAGAAGCCCGTTCACAGGGCAACTCACAGGAAGGGGGCCGTCGAGGTTGTGGAGGTAGTGGACCTTACTAAATCCACACCACGAACACCTCCGGACAAGGGAAAAGTTACTCTGCCCCAAAGATCGCCTCGCACCCCAAAAATGGAGAGAAATCCCATCACATTATACAATCATTTTGGGAGTTTATCCGACGAAGAGGGTATGGAGGCAGAAACTTCTTAAAACTAAACAAACATAGCCAATTTTATTCAATGGAATTGTAGAGGGGTCCAAGCTAACTATGAAGAATTATGTCTACTTTTACACAAATTTCATCCTGTTGCTACAGCATTACAGGAAACAATGCTGAAACCAAACAAAGATTTTAATGTATCTGGATACAATGTTTTTAGAAACCATTCAGACAATAACACGTCTGGGGGAGTTGCTCTTTTGATTAAGAAAAGTGTACTTTGTAGTGAGATCAACCTATGTACAAACATTCAAGCTGTCGCAGCACGAGTGACATTAGATAAAACCATCACTCTCTGCAGTGTATATCTGTCACCATCAAAATGTTACACGAAGCACGATCTTGAAAATCTTATTGATCAGCTTCCAGCTCCCTTTGTTTTAATGGGAGATTTTAACGCTCATTCCCCTTTATGGGGCAGCAACTCTCTAAGTACGAGAGGACGAATTCTAGAAGATTTTTTAGACAATCGTAATCTATGCGTTTTAAACGATGGAGTACCAACCTATCTCCATCCAGCAACAGGATGCAAGTCCATACTAGATCTAGTTATTTGCGACTCCTCTCTTGTTCTAGACTTTGAATTTAAAGTCTATGATGACACATGTGGTAGCGATCATTTCCCTATCTTGATGTCTCAAATAGATGGATTGGAAGAAGCTTCCCCCCAGAGATGGAACCTGAACAAGGCAAACTGGCTGTCTTTTACTGCCGAATGTTCTGTCCAACTCACAGAAGACACTGTCTTTGATGGAAGTGACGACCCATCATCTATTTTTACAAACACTCTACAAGACATTGCCACTGAGTACATCCCAAAAACATCTTCAAACAACCGCATTAAAGTGCCATGGTTTAATCAAGAATGCCAAGAAGCCCGATCTGAGCGAAAGAGAAGTCTACACAGGTTCTACAGATGCCCGACCCTTAGCAAGAAGTTGACTTTCTTCAGATTTCGCGCTAAGAGTCGCACTGTCATAAAACATTCTAAAAGAACATCCTGGAGGTCTTTTTGCTCAAACTTAAACTCTAAGGTATCATCAAGTAAAGTTTGGAATGCTATTCGTAAAATCAAAGGGAAAAAAGGATCTGCATCAATTAACCACCTTGTGGTAAATGGATCCCTTATAACCCAGAAGAATGAAGTAGCAAACGTTCTGGCTTCAACAATGGAAAAAAACTCATCAATAGAAAATTACTGCACAGATTTCCAAAAAATCAAAGCCACCCAAGAACGTAAACCCATAAACTTCTCATCTCAGAATGAGGAGAACTACAACAAGTTGTTCAGTATAACTGAACTCAAACAAGCCTTACAAAAATGCAACAACTCAGCAACGGGGCTGGACGGAATACATTATCAGTTCCTCACACACCTACCAGAAAGTTGTCTTCTGGTCTTGCTGAAGGTTTTTAACCACATATGGGAGAGTGGATCCTTTCCACCTTCATGGCAAGAAGCGATGATTGTCCCCATTCCAAAACCAGGTAAAGATCATACAAACCCCAGCAACTACCGTCCGATAGCCTTGACCAGCTGTCTGTGTAAAACCATGGAGAGATTGGTCAACGCTAGGATGGTGTGGTACCTAGAAAAACAAAACCTCTTAAGTGATGTGCAATGTGGCTTCCGAAAGGGACACAGCACCACTGATCATTTGGTACGTTTTGAGACCTTCGTTCGAGAGGCCTTTGCGAGATCTGAACATGTACTAGCTATATTTTTTGACCTCGAGAAGGCTTACGACACGACCTGGAAACACGGTATTTTAGCTGATTTGCATGAAATGGGTTTTCGTGGACGTCTCCCTGTTTTTGTGGAAGGATTTCTAAGTAATCGATTGTTTACAGTACGGGTTGGTCCCAACCTATCAGAGTTCTGTCAACAAGAGATGGGTGTTCCTCAAGGAAGCATTCTATCACCCATGTTGTTCAACATCAAAATCAATAACATAGTAAAGGCAGTACTGAAAGGATCCGAGTCATCCTTGTTTGTTGATGACTTTGCACTTTGTGTGCGTGGCAAATCCCTACATAGAGTGGAAAGGCAGCTTCAATTATGTATAGACAAGGTGCAAAAATGGGTAACGGAGAACGGTTTCAAATTTTCCACCAGCAAAACTGTCTGTATGCATCTTTGCAAACAAAGGGGAGCCATGCCAGAACCCTCTCTGGTCCTGAATGGTAATCCTGTCAAGGTTGTTGAAGAATTTAAATTCCTAGGACTGACCTTTGACCGTCGATTAACATTCCTTAAACATATCCAGTATCTAAGAACATCATGTCTGAAAGCTCTGGATGTATTGAAAGTGGTTTCTCATACGGACTGGGGTGCTGACCGCACAGTCCTACTCAGACTTTACCGTGCTTTAATCCGATCCAAGTTGGACTATGGTTGTGTCGTCTATGGTGGAGCCGCAAAATCCAACCTAAGGCTATTAGACACAATACACCACCAGGGTATACGTCTTTGTCTGGGAGCTTTCAGGACGTCTCCAGTACAGTCCTTATATTTTGAGGCCAAAGAACCCTCTCTGAGGCTGCGACGCCTGAAACTCACCCTAAATTATGTGTTGAAACTGAAAGCTATGCCTACAAATCCAGCCTACCAATGCGTATTTCAACCACAATGCTCTGAATTTTTTGAAAGTCACCCAAATGATCGAGCACCTCTGTCTTCTCGGATTCAGTCACATCTGGCCGAATCAAAGATAAAACTCGATCATGTTAGTGAAAATCGATGGACAGAAACACCACCATGGACATTGCCAGATCCAGTTGTTCGACTCGATCTGACAAGGTTAAAGAAGTCAGAGACAAATGATTTGATTTTTAAACAGTGTTTTAGCCAGTTCTGTACCGAGTTTCCTTCCCATCAACGAATATACACTGATGGGTCCAAAGCTGAAAGTAAAGTGGCATCAGCTTCTGTCACAGGTCCTAATCTCGATAGGGCCTTTTCGGCCCGTCTTCCGGATGACAGTTCTGTATTTTCTGCAGAGTTGAAAGCTTTACAGCTAGCTCTGAAACAGGTATATCAGTCAAAAAAGAAAGACTTCCTGATTCTGTCGGATTCCCTATCGGCTCTTACCGCCGTGAAGAGAATTCAGCTAGATCACCCACTGTTGGTCGAAATCCAAGAGCTACATGCATCTCTGATTGAAGAAGGCAAAAGGATTGTGTTTGCATGGGTGCCATCCCATGTTGGAATTAGAGGCAACTCTGCAGCTGATCAAGCTGCTAAAGAAGCCAGAGAAAGACTCATCACTGACAAACACACAAAGCATTCAGATTTCAGAACTCGCACCAACATGTACATAAAGTACCTATGGCAGAGTGAATGGGACGAATGTGAAGAAAATAAACTTCATAAGATCGTTCCCCAGCTGTCGGACAGCCTACCCCAATGTCGCCTCAACAGGAAAGAAGAGACAGTTCTCTGTCGCTTACACATTGGGCACAGTCACATTACACATTCGTATCTGCTGAAAGGTGAAGATCCACCATACTGTTTTGGATGTGACGAACCATGGACATTAGAACATGTTCTCACAAAATGTGTAGACGTTCAAGAATTTCGAGACAAACACTACAATGCGGAAACACTGAAGGTTTTATTCCGGGATGTTCCCCCGGACAAGATTTTTAACTTTTTAAAAGAGATCAAGATTTTTTACAAGATTTAAAGTACCAGAAGTGAAAATTATTAATTTTTAGAACCTTCTTTTACAGTGATAGATTTGAATGTAAATAGTCTGAAACGTAGAAGTTGCCATATGAAGGGAAAAGAAAATAACTGTATCGGTCTCGAATAGCAGCTAGCATCTGCTGAAGAGACATTAAACCCCAAAAACCAACCAACCATCCATCTTTTCCTGGAACGCTTAACCTTTGCCTGAGGTCTCACATCATCACGTTCTCCCGTTTTCCGTTTTGTTCCTTTCTTCGGATCTGGCTCTGACTCAAACTCCGGCTCAACCTCCATCTCCCCCCTTTCCCCGTCGCGATATAACCTTCGTGGTTGAAAACGACGTTAAACACCAAATAAAGAAAGAATTCCACAAATGATACCGCCCTGATATGGCCCTTCGTGGTCGGCTGGGCGTTAAGCAAACAAACAAACAAACAAACAAACCACAAATGATATATTTTACATATATAATGTATAATAACCAACGAAAAGCGGAATCGGAAATGACACAAGACAGAGATTCGGACAGCGAAAACGAAACGAGAACTACTGCTGCTGCAGCAGGTGTGCGGGGTGCATTTCCCCGATACCTTGTTGTTTATTTTCAGAGTGACAATGAGAGGAAGATTTCTCCTTTTGTTTTTTAGCCATTATAGCCAACGGGCACTGGTACACATTTTTGTTGACGGAACCACTGTGACCCATGTGCCGATAGATCAGCTCTCTTTCACTCTCTGGAACATCTTGCAAGACAAATACAGTAGACGCTCGGTGTCTGAACTTATCCGCTATCAACAGATGAGGCTTTTTCAGTTTGTCGCCCATTTCTTTTGTGACAGAGCTAATGCAGTTCCAGCCTGTAACATGATCCATTGACTGTCCAGTGTTTGGAAACAGGAACACATTGTCTTTGTGAATTCCAACAGTGCTTCTTTCCTCCATCAGTTTCCGCAGGGGTTCCCAACTCTGGAACAAGGCGACGACTTTTACTGCCTGATAGGCAAGTTTGTGATTTGTCATGAGGGATTTTTCAAGAGGATCTGACTGGA
The DNA here is from genome assembly GCF_037325665.1 of Littorina saxatilis. Taxonomy (NCBI): domain Eukaryota; kingdom Metazoa; phylum Mollusca; class Gastropoda; order Littorinimorpha; family Littorinidae; genus Littorina; species Littorina saxatilis. The sequence continues at coordinate 108,967,515 of NC_090245.1, forward strand.
TTGATGAAGATCTGGTTCAAAACGTGTCAGATCCTCTTGACATCTTTTCCATCTTCTGGTCACACCTATCTCACTCATGTTCATCTGCTTAAAAGAGAAGAGGCACCATGGTGCTACGCGTGTGATACTGGTTTTACTGTGAGTCATTTTCTCACCGAGTGTGCTGATCTGTATGATCAACGAGAAAAGTATTTTGGCACCTTGAACTTGAAAAGTATTTTTACAGAGGTCAACTCTACAGCTCTTTTTATATTTAGTCAAGTTTTGACTAAATATTTTAACATCGAGGGGGAATCGAAACGAGGGTCGTGGTGTATGTGCGTGTGTGTGTGTGTGTGTGTAGAGCGATTCAGACTAAACTACTGGACCGATCTTTATGAAATTTGACATGAGAGTTCCTGGGTATGAAATCCCCATACGTTTTTTTCATTTTTTTGATAAATGTCTTTGATGACGTCATATCCGGCTTTTCGTGAAAGTTGAGGCGGCACTGTCACGCCCTCATTTTTCAACCAAATTGGTTGAAATTTTGGTCAAGTAATCTTTGATGAAGCCCGGACTTCGGTATTGCATTTCAGCTTGGTGGCTTAAAAATTAATTAATGACTTTGGTCATTAAAAATCTGAAAATTGTAAAAAAAAAAAAAAAAATTTATATAACGATCCAAATTTACGTTTATCTTATTCTCCATCATTTGCTGATTCCAAAAACATATAAATATGTTATATTTGGATTGAAAACAAGCTCTGAAAATTAAATCGAAATCAATTTAAAAACACTTTCATCTTATTCCTTGTCGGTTCCTGATTCCAAAAACATATAGATATGATATGTTTGGATTAGAAACACGCTCAGAAAGTTAAAACAAAGAGAGGTACAGAAAAGCGTGCTATCCTTCTTAGCGCAACTACTACCCCGCTCTTCTTGTCAATTTCACTGCCTTTGCCATGAGCGGTGGACTGACGATGCTACGAGTATACGGTCTTGCTGAAAAATGGCAGCTACTTGACTAAATATAGTATTTTCGCCTTACGCGACTTGTTGGGTTTTTAAAGGAGTCTGGTCTTTATTTTAAGATTTGAATTTTAAAACTACCTAAGTTATTTGACATATAGGGTTTTGCTTTGACTTTTTTGTTGCCTTCGGGTGACGTTACGGATTTTATGTATTAGATTTTATGTTTTAATCAAAAAATGTGAATAGATTAACTTGTGGGGTCCTGATTTGGCCTATTATGGTCCGCTGGACCCGAAAAGCAACAGCTAACTAACTAACTAACTAGTATATAAATTAGTATATACAGCTGCAAAACACAGCACAGATTAATACAGACGTAAGGGGTCCTGTACGGAGCATAATTAAAGTTGCTGTACTTTTCCCTGCAACACAAAATGCAAGTGAGCATTTTTCACACATTTGCTTTTAACATTCCATATTTTCCCCACATTCATTCCTTTATGACAGTAAAACCTCCAACTGACGACCTTGAAAATGTCCAGAAAAATCGGTCGTAAAAAGGAGGGGTCTTTATTGGGAGTTTGGGAAGGTTCATTTTTTATCACTGGGGAGGCAACTGTTGTTCAGTCTTTCTCATTTTCTGCAGTTCTGTCCCTTGAAAGTTGTGTTTGTTATCCCTTTTTTGTTCCAAGTTGATGTGCATATGGATTAACATGATGTATGTGCATACATCTGCACACAGACTGGCAGACATCACACACACACACACACACACACACACACAAACTCACAAACTCAAGTCAAGGACCCCTGCGCCCTACCCCTTACAGAAAAAAAGGCCCTGTGGCGAGCCTCGCAGCGAGCCTCGCTGCGAGGTCGTAATTTACCATGCAAATTAAGTTTGCTGCGACTAAGTCGCAGCTAGCTGTGATGTAGTTATATATCCTTATATGAAGATCCTACCCGCGAGCTTGATGTGATGAGGTCGCGGCTAGCTGCGATGTTCCCTGCGAGCTTGCCGCGACCTAGCAGCAGCTAGCCGCGATGTCCTGGACCCCTTACTGTGAGCTTGCCGCGACCAGGTCACAGCTAGCCGCGACCAGGTCACAGCTAGCTGCGACCAGGTCACAGCTAGCCGCGACCAGGTCACAGCTAGCCGCGATGTTCCTGGAATCATGTTGCGGCTTGCCGTGATCTAGTCGCAGCTAGCTGTGATCTAGTCGCAGCTAGCTGTGATCTAGTCGCAGTTAGCTGCGATCTAGTCGTGGCAAGCCGCGATGAATTATTATAGACCCAAGCAGGTTACAGCTAGCCGCGACCAGGTCGCAGCTAGCCGCGACCAGGTCGCAGCTAGCCGCGGTAACCCGGACCTGTTCCTGATAGTCACAGCTATATACCGTGATTAGGTCGCAGCTAGCCGCGATTACCCGGACCTATATGTGGTAGTCACAGCTATCCGCGACCATGTCACAGCTATAGCTAGCAACGACCTGGCCTGTCCTCCAAATTCTTACCACGTACAAGCTTTCCTTGAGCCAGCTGCAGCTACCTGTGCAGTTGTCACGGTTTACTGCGATGTCCATGAAATCATCAAGCAACGACCTTCAAATTTCACAGCAAGTGAGCTGCAACCTAGTGATGAGTGATAACTTACTGCAGTTATGCAGGAGGAAATGCTTTACCAAACCCTGAACATTGTTTAGATGGTTTAAAGTCCCAGTTAAAATATACCTAAACCCTCCCAGAAAAATGCTGCAACCAGCTTGTGGGTGCATGCAAATCCTTTCGCACTGACAGGCCATTGTGCTACATACATTCTAAATTGACTAGAGACAGAAGCAGTTCAACACATGCAGACGCATATTCTCAAATGTAAAGCAAACAATTGGTTTAAATTCAAATTATTTAATAAAAGCTCATTTGGCATAAATTCAGATTAAATAGAGCAAGCTGTATCCTGCGATCAGGACGAACAAGTTCATCAGAGTTCACAATTTGTTGCCGAAATACAAGATCGCCGGCACTAGCAATCGCCGATGCTGGTTTTTTTTAAATCGATGTCACGTGGGTTTAGCTAAAGGTCTCGTGAGTAATTTTTTGCTTAAAACAAACAGCTGCTTAACCTTTTCCCAAAGTTAATTGCAATACACCCTAAATGTGCAGAGCTAAATAAACAAAAGTTTGGTACTGAATATCAGCGATATAAACTGTTCAAAAAAAGAAACGCATAGCTTGTAATATTTGGTTAATTTAGTTATATGGCTACAAGGATATCCACCAAACTGCAGAAAATGTTTATCTGGTCGTCGACCTTTCGTCCATTGCCACAAGTGAGCTCTGCACGTGACGCATGCGTTATCAAGTTTCAAGTTTCAAGTTTTATTTATTCCAATAAAACCCCGTGAGGATACATGGAAAATTAAAAAAACACAATAAAAACACATTTCATTCAACACCAAATAAAAGGAACTAAAACAAAAAGAAATCAGACTATGTACAGAAAAGGGAGTTGAGGGAGAGCAAAAACAATACAAGAAACAATTCAACAATAATAATAATAAATAATAATAATAATGATAATAATAATACAAAAAATAATAAAACATTACAAGTGCAAAGTGATTACATACATTTCTTTACTATGGGAAATGGGGGGAAGGGAGAGGGAGGGGGGTGATGGGTGGGTTAACATAAGGACAAAAATACTATTACAAACAACACAAAACAGATAACGGAATATAAAGCTAAAAGAGAATTAAATTTTACTCGCTTCTCAAACAGTCCATGACAAGTGTCATGAACTTTGCGAGTTTTAGCAATAAACTCTTTTTTGTAGTGGAAAAAAGCTCTCTGAATTTAACTGAATTGGGGCGGGCATAATAATAGCACCGTAACAACTGTTTTCTATAATTGGTAAAGAAAGGACATACAAAAATATAATGGAACTCGTCCCCAAGGTCACCTGATGAACATTTGTGACAGATTCTGTCTTGTCTGGGAATACCAAGAGTCCTACCTTTTTGTATCATTCTATAATTATAATAAAACTCATTGTTATTTATTTCTGAATGCCAGGTTTGGACAAATTGGTCTTGTAGCCTATTTTTCATCAGTGCTTTGAAAGTATTAAAATAACCACCATCCGTTACATTATTGATAGTTTGATTGTGCCAAAAATCACTAAAGCCTAACTCATTTAGAACACCATGGACAGAAAGCAAAAATTTTGACTTGTATACACCAGATTCATACATTTTAAACAAAAAACGATATGTCACACAAGAAAGTTTGTCAGAACCATTAGAAAATGCAAGTTTGTACCAAAAATTCAACATACGACATTTCGCTTGAATACTTACAGGGAACTGACCTAATTCACCCAAAACCATGTTTGTTGGTGTTGATTTGCCAACTTTCAAAATCATCTTAAAAAATCGTATCTGTAATTTGTTAGCTAAATCAGACATGTAAGGGCACCATACTTCAGAACCGTAAAGTAAAATAGGGACCACAGTTTTTTCAAAGAGGTCAATTTGAACATCAAGAGGCAAAAACAGTTTTCTAGTTTTACGTAATGAAGCAAACAGTGGCTACAATGTCAAAATTGCTCATTTGGCATGACCACTCGTCATGCTTCAGTGTAATCTCGTGAAACTCGGGGAATATTGAGCTCTCACCATCTCTTCCAAAACCCATAAAAGCGGATTGTTCGCCACAAAGAGATCAGACGACAATTCAGCGACGAAAGATGGCCCGATTGAGCAGAGAAGACCGCCAAATTGCATTGGGTCGTTTACAAGCAGGCCAAAGTCAAAGTGCAATCGCCAGGCACTTCCACGTGTCCCAGAGCACCATCAGTAGACTGTGGGTCAGGTTTCAAGCCACTGGCTCCGTTGGTGACTTGCCACGAGCGGGAAGACCAAGGGCGACAACTGCTGCTCACGACCGCTTCATACGGCTCCGGAATCGTTTCCTGTCGGCCTCATCTTCTGTCCAGGCTCTCCCCGGGCCACACCGATTATCGGACCAGACCGTGCGGAACCGCCTGCATGAAGCTGGTTTGAGAGCTCACAGAGGAGCTGTCCTCACCCGCCGCCATCGCCAGAACCGAGTGCAGTGGGGCAACCAGCACCTTCGCTGGACCGTCCGGAATCACTGGAGACACATGTGGTTCAGCGACGAGTCCTACTTCCTGCTCCAGCGACATGATGGTCGGAGGAGGGTCTACCGGAGAGTAAACGAACGTTACGCGCCCAACTGTGTGGATGAGGCACCCGTTCATGGTGGTGGAGGCGTCATGGTGTGGGGGGGGATCAATACCGCTGGAAGGAGCACCCTGGTGCACGTCCAAGGGCGCATAACTGCCCAGCGATACGTGGAGGAAATTCTGTGCCCACACGCCCTTCCTCTTCTGGCTGACCAGGATGCCATATTCCAGCTGGACAACGCTCGCCCGCACACAGCACGACTCACCACCCAGTTCCTCACCGACCACCATGTCCAGGTGCTTCCCTGGCCATCCATGTCGCCAGACATGAACCCGATAGAACACCTCTGGGATGAATTGGACAGACGTGTGTGCAGGCGAGAAGAAGCGCCGGCAAATCACCGCGATCTATTGCAGGCACTTCAGGAGGAGTGGGACACCATCCCACAGCAAGATATCCGGCATCTGATCCAGTCCATGCCCAGAAGGTGCCGGGCAGTTGTTGCTGCTCAAGGCAGTCACACCCCCTACTGACTTGACAGCCTCGGCACCCAATCGTATTGATTGACTGATTGATTTGAAGAACTGTGTGTGCATTCAACTGTGTCCATACCAAATTTCAAACAAATAATCTAAATATTGGTGCAAAAGAAGCCAGAGAAAGACTCATCACTGACAAACACACAAAGCATTCAGATTTCAGAACTCGCACCAACATGTACATAAAGTACCTATGGCAGAGTGAATGGGACGAATGTGAAGAAAATAAACTTCATAAGATCGTCCCCCAGCTGTCGGACAGCCTACCCCAATGTCGCCTCAACAGGAAAGAAGAGACAGTTCTCTGTCGCTTACACATTGGGCACAGTCACATTACACATTCGTATCTGCTGAAAGGTGAAGATCCACCATACTGTTTTGGATGTGACGAACCATGGACATTAGAACATGTTCTCACAAAATGTGTAGACGTTCAAGAATTTCGAGACAAACACTACAATGCGGAAACACTGAAGGTTTTATTCCGGGATGTTCCCCCGGACAAGATTTTTAACTTTTTAAAAGAGATCAAGATTTTTTACAAGATTTAAAGTATCAGAAGTGAAAATTATTAATTTTTAGAACCTTCTTTTACAGTGATAGATTTGAATGTAAATAGTCTGAAACGTAGAACTTGCCATATGAAGGGAAAAGAAAATAACTGCATCGGTCTCGAATAGCAGCTAGCATCTGCTGAAGAGACATTAAACCCCAAAAACCAACCAACCAACCATCTAAATATTGGATTTTCTGTTAATTTTTTCGAAAAATAAAACAAATTTGGCAAGTAGCAACTATGCGTTTCTTATTTTGAACAGTATAGTTATGAAAAACTATATTTCGAAAATGAAATCAAGACAGTACAACAGGCTAACCAGTACATAATATGCTGCATGATATACCTACAAAGTAGTGAAAGCATTAAGGCTGAATTGTGCATTGCTGAAATTGTTAAGAATAATATTGTTTTGAAAACAGACAGAAAACACAAATTACAGAAGGGGATCACAAGTCGACACTTGTCCATGAAAAACCATGGACAAGAATGTAGACAAAAATGGTATCAATACACATCACAGCATTGTCACAAGCTAACCCACACATAAGTTGATTATGGAACATACTATTACCTGGAAATAGGCACTGAAAAGGGTTTCACAGCAACAATTGGTTTACATCCTTATGTACACATGTAAGTATATGTTCAGTTATAATTATGAGCGTGAGGAAATAGATATCAAAACGTTGCAATGCAAATGGTGGACATAATTAACATTTCATGAGCCATTCTGAAATTGTTTCACCTTTTTACTAAAACTAGGCCTGGTATAAACAAAAAATAGAACATGAGAAGGGTAACAGTAAAAATCTGGTCAAGGAATGGAGCCACACAAAGTATTTGAAAACAGAAAATATGTTATCCAAACAGTTGGGTGACCAGCCCCATAAGGCTGAACGGTGCGGAGTTGATGTTATTCACAAAAACAAAACACTTAAATGAGAGTTGAGGACCATGCACTCACACAATGAAAACCTATTTAAAAAAACTATAAAAAATGAAATCAAAAGCATCACCATATCCTAAACTAAGGCTAACAATGTCAATAAATGGCTGCATAAATGTCCAGAAAAAAATTGTTGAAAGATGCATAAGTCACATCATTGAGAGCATAGATTTGTCTGTTGTTTCATATTAGGATATAAACAGCCAAGAGCTTTCCAAGATCAATGCTGTGTGAGGTAATTGCCAAAATGGACCCACATACCATCTTCTTACGTCTTAACACACCCAATCTCGTGATGTAAAGTATCCAAAACAAAAAAGTATTCTCCCTCTCACCAAGACTAATAGACTTCCATATAGGCTTTTGAGTTTACTTGTACTTAATTGGGTGTTGCAGAGAGCGACTAAGGCTTACTTGGCGAGTCCAAAATTAATTATAAATTCGTACAAAATTTGCAGTGTTTGACTCCTTGCATGAAATTCAGTGAAACTTGGTATTTTTAAGCCCTAGGGGCTCCGTGAACCTGGAGTTGACATGTCAAGTAACTAACTGAAGGGCATGAGCCAAAATTATTACAAAATATTGATTTAGAAAATTGATGAAGAAAACAAAATCAGTACGCATAATTGGAAACTGGCCTGTTAAGCATGCCTAATCATCTTGCTCCAATTTTTGTTTTCTTAAAGTACGAGCTAAACAAGAAATATCAAAATTGCAAACCACATCTAATGTCACAGACAGAAGAAATGCATCTGTAAAAAATACTTTAATTGTCAAGAATACATGTTGCCATAACGGCTTGGACTCCACAAATCATAGCAGAGCGTAATTGTTACAGATGGGTTAAGTTAAAGACTCAATTGATCTCCCAGTGTGAAAACAAAACTGTGTAAATAATACACCAAAACAATGAACATACAAGTAGGAAAAAGTGTTTGGCAGTCATGAATTACAAAAAGATTGGAACAAATTTGGCAGTAATCAATTACTATCATATCAATTACAAATGCTATCATAAAGTTATAATAAGGGGTTTGGTTTCCATAACAATACATGTTCTTATCTTTCTTGGTCCTTCTTTGCCGCACGCCTCAGAGTACCAAACTTTGTATTGAAGGCTTTCGTGAGTCTGGTTCCCGTCAATTTCAGGTGGTTGATTGCAAACACTGTAGACAGAAATCAATGAGAATGTACAGATCACGGACAATACAAGACTTGCATATATGCAAGGCTTTCCACATACCAGCAACATTAAGGAAGATGCGGGAAGAGGGAATTAATAACTGAAAAGCTCCAACACATGCACAGAGAATAAAACAAGCAATGAAAACAAAAGTAAAGGGTCCTTGTACAGCTCAGGGTGACCCTAAAAAATGACGTCCTCAAAACAAAAAATGCTAACAACTTCTACATTATATAGTGACCAAATTATTTGTTATTCGGTGTACATTAACTTCAGTTTATATGGGATGTTTGTGCTCTTTTGGAAAAAAAGTCCAGATTTCAAGTACGAGGTTCGACATTTTAATTTATATGTGTGATTGTTTTACGTTTGTTATGGTATACCTGGTCATTTACACAACCCAAAAGGAAACAACCCGCAAAGCTTACATGGAATAAGTTTGGCTACCACTCAATTTCAAACCCCATACTGAGTTGATCCCTGAATTTGGATGCACAACGGTGAGACCATTCAACCAAAAAACCTGCCACTTGGACCGATCATACATAAGACGTCAAATAAGAAGTAATTCGGCTAATTCGGAGATTTATCTTTTTTCTTCTTTTTTGGTCCATCTGCTGAACTTTGAGTTTGATCAACAGTAAAGCCAGTAATTTCAGGCTCTTGCTTGTCAGAGGAAGAACGACATATGTGGAAGAAATATCGTAACGTTGCAATGTTGACGGAGATTTGGATTTTCAAGTGGAACCGATAAGTAAGGAAAAGGGGAGGGTATTGTTTGCTCATTTACAGCAGAACTGTCAGAGTCAGAAACATGGTCCTTTTGAGACTCATCGTTGGGAATCCATGTTGGGTCTGTGTCCGACAAATCGTAGTCCGAACTGGCACTGTCTTTGTCCTGAAACATAAATGAAAGGGGTTTATCACATACGCTACATGCATTTTAGGTAAGAGAGCATGGGTCGTTAGTCAAGTAATTGCTGAATGCCTTTCAATTGGAGTTATTTCTAAGATCGTCTCAAACACAACTGCACCGTTGTCAATCTCACCACGTGCTTCAAATTCTTTCTGTATCATTCCTTATTGAAGTTATTCCCGTGAACAGAATTAATTTTCCAAAGTATTCTTATTTTGGTGACAAGATGGTAACTTAATAATAATAATAATAATAATAATAATAATAATAATACGAATATTTATAACGCGCACATATCTCACCAACAGGCGACTTGGAGTGCATCAGGGGTCTTGTAAGGTGATCCGCTGACTTGCTCTTGGGGCAGGGAGGGAGATGCCATTTCTGCAGGTGCTTTTGACGCCTTTTTTGATTCATACTGTCGTCGCCTCCTGAAACAGTCATTGGTATTCATTCAAGTACTTGCCTAGCAAGAAGACCTACTTCTGAATTACTATTTGATCTAAGTTGCTGCCAAGTTTCGTAGCTGTAGAACGTGAGGGTGGTGCTGAATCCAGAAAATGCGTTGTGGCTGCCACTGCCTTCTGCTGTTCTGTTGCTGTGAACAGTGTCCGGAAGGACGACGTTGATGTTCGCACATACATATGGCCCAAAGTCAGAATAGGTGTCCATTTTTGTGACATACAAAATCAATTTTAAAAATGAACATTTTCTTTGTTTTGAAAATAGAGATGTATTTTAGAGCATAAATACACAAGGAACAGCTATGATTTAAGAAAACTCATGTTTGATCACTTCACAGATTCAGGTTTAAAAGTTTGCAGGAGTTCATAACTTCACACCGTCACAAAATTTAGACTTGTTAAATCATTGTTGCTACATGTATTGGGTCTGTTTTAGACATCTGAGCAAATTGCTACAGCAAATTACTTTGCATTTCAAGCAAGTTAAACTTGTTTTGGCCACGCATGATGCAGATGTGAACTCCATTAATGGGAAGTTCATAACTTCACATAATTTACTTTTATTGGTATAATAAATTTAATTTATACAGGCAGGAAACAATTTGTTTTGTTTTTTAATCTGAAAAAGGTGAGCTGGAACATGAAGGTAATTTTTGAAGATGAAGTGTGGAGAAGATTTTTTGGTTATCTGTATTATTTATAGAAATTAATATTGTCACAATTTTTTCACAGCAAATATTGGCATAAGTTATCATTAAATCTACAATTTTGCTGTTTTTGTGCAAAATGTGCTTGAAAAGTACCATCAAAAGGATTTCAATACACCAAAATGTTTGTCTGACTCAAAGAGTTGGCAGAAACTGAAAGTTTTTTTAGAATGTCCTAGGAGTTCATAACTTCACACCGTGACATCACAAACTATGGCTAATTCAAACCAAAGTAAGAAAGTGCATATGTCATCTTATTTTCTCTCCAGCTACTCTTTGTAATCAACATACAACTAAGTAATAAAAGTAAAACATTTGTGAAAACAAACGATAACAAAAATCATAAAATGTGAGCGTGCGCATAACTTCACAAGAATTTTTGTTATGTTGGTCTCTAGTACAGTTACTGTATAATATATTTGCAAAACAATGACAAACTGAGAACACAGAGTTATAGTATAGGCTAAAGCTGCACTTATATTACAAAATCAGATTTTAATTGCCAAAATAAAACAAATTGTTTGAAACTTGTGAAAGTTCATAACTTCACATCAATCACACATTTATACTAAAATAACTAACTAAAGTCTCTTGCAAATAATTCTAAACAACTTAATGATTTACTTAACCAAACTCAGTCATGAAAACTGTTACCGAAATCATTATTTAGTTAGTGTTTATGTCAGCTGACTGTGTGTTCATAACTTCACATCATTTATTTAACTGAAAAGCTACGGACTAAAATCTGCTGGTAAATTAAAATAAAAATGACATCAAACTGTAACAGCCTACTCTGGAGAAGAGCAGCACATCATTTGAGGTAGTGATTTAGTGTAGTAAATTAATTATTGTGTATAAATCATACTCATGGCATGTGTTCATAACTTCACACCGTGGGGCTGAGGGTCAGTTGATGTGAAGTTATGTACACCGTGCAGTCAACCCAGATTCATGCTGGAATTATCAAAATGTAATTTTGAGGGTTGATATTCAGAAAACTTCTTACAAAATGTCCAGATAAAGTCAAATGTACTCTTTTGCTATTAACAAGGCATTATTTTAAACACGCCCTTGAAAAATAAGCTTGAGTTATGTGAAGTTATGAACTTCATGACAAAACGGCTAAGTACTTCAGAAAGAAACAGTCAGCAGCCAGTAGATTCTTTTTGTGATGAAAATCATGGTACAGTGTAATTTGGAAACTGAAAATAGTCATTTTACATATATTTTGGGTTTTGACATGAGTTAGTAACTCTCACATAAAAATAGTGCGCAAGACACAGAGAAAATGGCTAACTAAAGCATACTGCTTGACTTTAGTGACAAAAATTGCTTAGTATCTAAATCTAATGTACTTTTATATGCAAAATTGCTGTTCCACTACAACCTTAACTTTCATGGCTAGCATTTAAGGACAAAAAACACTCTCAGTGGAGATAGTAGGAAAGTTCATAACTTTCTCACAAGAATTTTTTATTTCTCAATTACTCAAACACCAATGAATGAACTTGATGCAAACTTTCAGTGTGACTGCTGCTAGTGGATCCAAATGCATTACAAAGCTAGGTGTTCCCCAACCAGTCAATTTACTCATTTTATAAGGCAAAAGGTTGGAAAGTTCATAACTCTTTTTTCACAAGAAAATCTGCACGTAAACTTCAAACTACTTTTGAACATGCAAAAACAAGTCAAACAACCCTTTTTATGTTTTATACCTCTGCAAAACATACTGTAAAATACTTTTTTACAAAAATATATCAGGTTTCAATCTTTAATTATTATTTAGAGCTGATCAGTGAACAAAAATGAAGTCTTACGGAAATAGTTATGAACTTTCTGTGAAATTTTGTCTCCCCATTTTCTGCAGGCTCACTGACAAAATTCAAAAACTTTGCTTTGTCAAAGGTACATTTGAGTTTTGCTGGCTCAGTGAAAAGTCATTCATGACATTCTGTCCCATAAATATGACAGAGTAGACCATGTTTCAATATGCTGTAAGGTCATGTCACAAAAAATGGCCAAAATGTAGTGCTGCTGACTTCAGATAATGGCGACATTTTCATTAAAAACAACAACTGAGCACACAATGTTTCTCTAGGTGTGTACTTCATACTTTATTTTACAAGTCTCATTAATCTTTACAAGGATTTTATTTTTCTTTGATGTACAAATCAGGTTAGAGCCAAGGTTGCACAGCTATTTCAGCTGTGGACACCATTTCAGACTTAAGGCCATATAGTAGTTGTCTCTTTTGATCAGTTTCTTCAACGAAAGTGTTCTAGGTGGCATGTCTTTGAAACTTGTATACAGGTTAGAGTTGAAGATCTGGATAATTTGGGGCGTTGACCCATCAGTTGGTGCAAGTAGAACGAAAAAGTGTCATCGGTTCTTGTTTGCAACCACGGGCGACTTCTTCAGAATTGTTCCTTCCAGGTCGAAGGTGGATGTTTCAGCCTGAAAGTGAAAGTAAATGAGAGTTGCACGTATTTGAAATGTGAAATTGACAGATGTTGTTCTTGATAAGAGTATTGATGAATTGTACATAAAAAAATTATAAATGTTTTGTCAGATTTATGTGTAAAAAGAGTATGAAAGACATGTACAATTGCTGTTTTGTAATATGTAATACGCACTTAGAAAATGAACATAATGTGTTTGCTGACATCAGTGAGAGTGAGACTAATGATAGAATGTAGTCATTTACATAATATTGTCCGTTGTTTGTGAAATTTAACAGACAGACTGTGTTTTGCCAAGCTGTTGAAGAAAGAAACATTATTGCTGAACATTGTCATCGTCATGAGCTGGGTTACTTATCTCTCGCAGTCTGCCATATTCTTCCAAAACGTCATCTGAACAATTGACCTTTGCAGGATCAAAGCGTAAAAGTGTTAGTCCTTCCAAAGTTCTTAATCTGCTCAAAGCAACATAACTCATGCCTTTTTCAAAAACTGAAGAACCAATGTCAAGAGCTGCTTTGTCAAGAGACAAACCTTGCACCTTATGAATAGTGCACGCCCAGCAGGGTATCAGTGGAAATTGACTGCGCACAATTTGATGACCCAAGTAGCTGAAAGTATGTTCAATGGGCTTAAAGTGTAAGGCTGGAATAGTTACTGTGGAGTCTGACAACATTGATTGGCACAATTTGTTATGCTCGTTTACATCGACTTTTCTTGGAAATATGTGCAGTACTGGCCCCTGATGTTGATTGACAACACTATCTTGTTCAATGATAGCACACTGTGTACCCTGTTACAAACCAGCACCACACAGCCAGCCAGCCACATCTGCAATTCACATCTTCAATTCTCAGGTGGGGCGGTAGATGCTGGTGTTGTCGCTCTGATGCACGGGGTCAGTGTTCTGTATTGTTTCAGTATTGTTGATTTTGTTTTGCATTCTACTCTCTTAATCTTAGACAATATGTGATAACCGGCAAGGTGCTGACTTTCTTTTGTGCATTGTTGATGGTGAATGCATGTTAATTTATTTTTAATATACTTTCTTATGTGATAACCAATGTGCTATATTTTCTCAGGACAAAGAACAAATGTTTATTTTGAATGTTTTATGTATGTTATTATTACGGACACAAACGCTCAGCAATGTAATTTCTCTTTTAGAGATTAATAAAGTTATTGTATTGTATTGTATTGTATTGTATTGTATTGTATTGTATTGTATTGTATATTGTATTGTATTATTGTATTATTGTATTATTGTATTATTGTATTGTATTGTATTGTATTGTATTGTATTGTATTGTATTGATTTAGACTAAAAGCGCCTAGTGGGTACTTACCAGCATCTTTTTTCGAATCTCGTATTTGGCAATTTATGTCTGTTTCTATTGTTTGTAAACATACATATTTTGGTAATACTAATACTAGTATCCAAAAGGTGTTTTTTAGATTAATGCCTATGCTTCCAAAAATGTCACAGTCAGATGTAACTTTTTATTCTGATTCCAGTGATACCTTTATTTTTTCTGAGGGATTATTAGAAGCTGTGTTATGAATTTGTTAATCTTTTTAATTTTGCGCGTTTTTACGCACAAAAACGCCGTTGCACAAACACCTGACTTTAGAAGCATGAGAATTCAATAATTAGAGCCAAAGGGTTATTAATTTAACTTTAACTTACACTTCAGAACATATAGATGGACTCCATTTTTTTCCAGCTATCACAATACCCTCTTGCAGCCACAATTCTCGTGTCAAAATTGAAAATCCTTTCAAAAATAGCACTTTTCTTCATCACAATACGATGCACATTTGATGACGAGAGGGCCGCGACCTTTAAATTGCAATAACTTTGCTTCTAATTATGCTACAGAAATGTATTTGATATCAATGGAATCACCTCAATGAGAGCCTTAATTTGCACATACTTACAAAGCCACTGCCGACCCTAAACATTTTTTGGCCATGACCAAAAAAATAAATAAAAAAATAAATATGTTGGGTTGTTTTTGCTATATGCCAAAGGCCAAATATGACCCTGAAATGGGTCTTTGCCCTTAGCTGGGCTCATTTGTCAGTTCACAAGGAATTTGTCTTCACTTTTCGATAATCACAGACGTTTCAAACCTCCGCAAAAAAAAAAAAAGCTTACCTACCTACTTTATTTTTTGGGATCATGTTACCGGAAACAGACAACTTTTTTTGGCCCGACAGTTCACTAATCAGCATACATTGCTAGAAGACCACATAACTTGACTTAAAGCATTTCAAAGGTGCACATTATATATTACAAGATGGTATATGCCATATATGGCAAATGCCCTCATTACTTATCAGATCTCTTGCCACCTTTAACTTCTGATGTTAACCCCTACCATCATAGAAGACCATTAGAAAGAAAAGTCCCCATGTGCAAAACTGAATTATACCGTCGATCTTTTTATACCATCTACTACTGTCCTGTGGAACACCTTGCCAGACAACATCAAAACAACTAACTCAATCAGCGATTTCAAACGCTATTTATCTACTCCTGATTATAACGTACCTGCCTATTATTACTGTGGTAAAAGACTGGAAGAGATTTACCACTGCAGAATGCGCCTAAACATGAGTAATTTGAATTCTGACCTGTGTAAACGCCACCTACAGGGAAACCCACAGTGCGCTTGCGGCTACCCGAACGAAACAGCTGACCATTATTTGACACATTGTCCTTTGTACGTAGATGCTCGCCTGTCTACAATAAACACACTTCCTGTTAATTACAGACATGTTGAAATATTGTTAAATGGTAGCGAAAACCTTTCTCTTTGCACCAACAAGCTTGTTTTTGAAAGTGTCCAATCGTTTATCCATGAATCTGGTCCTTTATGTTGATTTGACTCAGTACCCATATTCATGCCAACAAACCTTATTTTATATGCATTTTTCAAATGTATATATATTTAGCGAGCTACTGCTTACTTGCCACAGGACTATGGTTTGTAATGTACTATGTATATATTCTTATTTGTATGCGCTGCCAACTTCATCTTTTATATGTACCTACCGTTTTCTCCTCCCTCCTCCACCCTCCCCCCTCATCCTCCTGCTAGCTTTTTCTTATTCTTTCTGATTTACTTTAACTATGCTCTTCTTGTAGATAGTTCAACAATTGATAAGTAATGCTTGTCCGACATCATATTTGCGTTATTTTCCTACAACGTAGGGCGCGTAATATATATAAGCGTTTGCTTGAGTTCGTGTCCCTATTGTTTATCGTTGTATTTTTGTATCATGTTTGATTTAATAAAACATTGTTTAAACCAAAGGTGCACATTTTTGCTGGAGCCTGAAAAACATGCGAACTTTTTTGTTTTACAAAATACTTGTAGTTGTACAGTTTTAGTTTCAATCAACAAATTTCTGCAAATGTTTTCGAAATTTTCCAACAACTTCATTTTTAAATGTGCAATTGCAAATAGAAACTAGGAAAATGTGCCTTTTTTACACACTGAAACCACAGAAAAGAGACAGTAACCAAATGTCATGGTTCTGAAAAAGTTGATGAAAACACTCCAAAAGTCTAAGTCCAAGTTCCAACAGACGAAATCGGCAGGTCACGTGACATAAAATATCCTCAAATTTCTCAAAGCCAACATCAATTTAAGCTTCAGTTACTGTGTCAAACTGAAGATGAATCTTCACCTGTATGCTGGAAGCAAAAACATAACTGAATAAGTTAGCAGAATTAAATACTGAGTCTCCATTATCAACACACCTAGCTGACCTCTTTTTGACAGTAACATTCTGTTTGTTTACGTTTGGAAACAGTTGATAAAGTATCCAAAAACTGGACACAAGTTGCGTTTTTTTCAGATAATATTAATATTATTAGCTCACTAAAACGTTCAACTTGCCAACAAATGACTTCAAGTTGAAGGATGGTAAAGGTGCGTTCCTATTTCCTTCCGAGATGCCCATGTCAGATCGGGGAGAAGAGTCGGCGAGCGTCAACTCGTCAATGGCGTCGTCGGGCGAAAAAAGCCAACTCGCTATGTAGTTGTCGGAGCACTTTCTGAGCGGTGGAGATGTAATCCAGCCAAACTAAGTCCACAGCCATGTAGATAAGGCTTCAAACTACCAGTGGCACATTTTTACCGACAAATTCATCACCTAATTACGGAGACCGAAGCTTCGACAATTTATCCAACGATGCGAAGCAAGGTTTCACCTCATGTTTTCGGCCATCTTTGATGTATAAATAACCAGCGTTATCTCCCCTCCAATACTCTTCTCTGTTGCTTTGATGTGCGAAGCTTCCACTTTTCAGAAAAACAGGTTTTCCGAACCCACCCTGACTCAAGCTCCGGGACACTTTTGGATTACGTTATCGGATCGTTCATCAATAGTGCACTTTGACAATATTATATAAAAATCTATTTTGTAGTTATACAAATACAATGTACATAGAAAAGAAGACAAAAGATCAAGCTTTTTTTTGGTACCAAGCTTATTTCTTCAAATTCAATAGCAGATAAGAAATCAAGCAAAGAAAAACATGTGATTTTTCAGGAAATTAGGTCAAAATCAGCAAATGCATGGAGTTTGAGGTTACTACTAATACTGTAATAGTGCAGTTCCGTGCCCACATTTGTAAATTGATTTTTGCTCATGCAATATAGATCTGATTTGCACCGGGTTTGCTTATGTACGATAATTTGATGTTTTCTCCTTATTTTGCTTATAACTTGGTTGTGATTTTTCGATAAAATCGAAGTGTTTGGGATGTTTGAAGAGCAGCACCGTTTACCCCCCAGATTTTAAAAACCTATAAAAAAACTAAATTGTTAATTTTCCCGCCATTTTTTCAAAACGGACATTTTTACGAAATCGCATTTTCTTGCTTATAAACAGTAAACACCTGAAAGGGCATGTCTTAAAATAGTTTTTTCTTTCTTAGGGTGTTCAGGAATATTGAAATAAAAGTGAACACCAATGTCTAAAAGCTTTTCTTGTCACGAAAAGTAAAATAAAGTTAAAGACTAATAGAACATGCGTTGGTGTCAAAATCCCTTTACTTTATCTATGAAGTCATAAACTTACTTTCGTGTGTGCAAATTCACTTGGAATGCCTTTTGCTCGTTTAGATGTAAAAGATGATACCCATCCAACGTATTTCGTTAATATATTACCTTTGTCCAGTTATTGTCTGATATTTTATCTTAACATTTTAAACAATTGGTGATTGAAAGATTGTTATTTTGAAAAATTCTTAGGAAACCATCCAAGATCATTACAACAAAAAAAATTGGGTTTTATAAAAACTCTTAAAACACCACTTTCAGGCCATTCTACGGAATATCTTTCGGGGACATAACTTTTGAGTACTTTACAAGCGTGTTTGCAAAATATCTTTCTTCAATTCTGTCTCTGCTAGGAATATGAGCATTAAAAAAAAAATTGGTCTCGTTTGTTTTCAGCCAGCAAGACTATAACATACTCTATACCTTGAGACCCTATTTTTTGTTACAACGCAAATTCCCGTTGTAATGAAATTAAAATTAAAAGTTGTCAAGTTCTGTTGAATGTTTTGCGACCCATTTGCATTCTAAAATGCTGTGGCAAAAGTTTTTTTTGCTTACATGCATTTCAAAAATTAGGAAGCCAAGTTTGGAAAAGTAATATCTTCGTTCGGTATTCACAAATTAATTTAAAAGTTCGTTTTTGCCACCCATCTTTATTCTAGATTACAATCCAAACATTATCCCGCAGTGGGGCACTGCGGTTATGAAATTAAAAGCCCCTCCTGTTTTTGGAACCGCAGGAGCTTTCTAGTTTGCTGTTAGGTAGATTTTTGGTTCCTCTTTCCTGTCATGCTCTCTTTTTCTTCATGAATTCTTTTCTTTTTTCTGCCTTCTTGCTCATTCACCTGTATTTTTTCCAAAAATCTCTTCTCTTGCCGCTTGTCTCGCGATTCATGTATAGTTTAATCTGTTAGTGTTCTGATGTAAGTCCAGCAGTAGATAGGTTAAGCCTATTTTAACATACTGGAAACTGGTAATCTTCCAGTAGGTATTAATTTAGTTTTACTAAAGCCTGCTGGGACACAAGTAATGGGTTAGTGCATTTGTAAACAGGAATCGCTTGACAAGTGGCCCCCTTCATCCCCCCCTTCCTCGTCCTGATATGGCTCTGCGTAGTCGGCTGGACGTTAAGCAACAAATAAACAAACAAACAAAATCCAAACATTAAAAACAAACTGTCAGTTATTGTTTACCTGCGTGGTAATGAGCATTTTTTAGGCAGCCTTTTCCAAAAGTAAAGGTGTGTGTGTGTGTGTGTGTGTGTGTGTGTGTGTGTGTGTGTGTGTGTGTGTGTTCGAGTGTTGAAGTTTAAGTTTCTGCTATTTTTTTTTTGTCATTGCTTTATCTGTCTGTGTGTGTGTGTGTGCGTGTGTTCGACGGTGTGTGTGTGCACCCCCCCCCCCCCCCCATCCCCCCTTCCCACACACTATTATGAGTTGAGTATTTGTGCCTCGATATTTTATTGATGTTCTTACGTTTTATGTTGTTTATTATGATTCACCACACCCGAGTTTTTCGTAATTGAGATAATACAGTGTTCTATGTCTATGTCTATGTCTAACACACATGCACACACGCGCGTAGGTTAAACAAATCCAGTCTTGACTTTCAACTTTATATAAACATACATCCTGTTCACAATTAACGAGGACAAACAATGTACAAATACCAAAGTACAACAATTTATCTTTTTTAAAAATTCGGACACACATTTTCCCAATTTATATGAAAGTCACTGAACTTATCTTCTTTTCACTACACCTTATATCTTGATTCTCCAAACACTGATTGATTTCTGCCTTTTCAAATTTACCAGTAACCCAAACGTTCGCTCTAACCAACCTATTTTGTCCAAAACAGTTTTACCGATACACAATCATTAAAAAAAGAAGAGGTTTAACATAACCGACTTCGCTACCACATAAACAACAAATGTTTTATTCTCCCCAACATTCTGGTCAACAAAATCATCATTATTATAGAAAGTCATTCAATTTCATGACAATCATCACAGCTTTGAACCTACCCTTTCTTTCAACCAGGCAGAAGCAACAACTATAGTAAAAGCTACAGCGCGATCAACGTTCGCCCATTTACGAACTCGCGATGAGATTTGTTTCCTCTGGTCACCAAGCCTCCCGTTTACAAACGCATGCGCACTAATTGGGATTCCCCCAATTTCCTCGACCTTGACCTCAGAACTCTCGAAGCCACTACTTCGGCTTTCAATTTAGCTCTTGCATACCGAGTAGCTGGGAACTTTGCTTCCGAAGTTCCCACTTTCAATGTTAATTTGCAGGGTCTCTCACTTGACATCATTATACGACGATATTGCTTCTTAAATGTCCTTACCCATCCAAAAGAACCCTCCAACGCATACTACAATTGCAGGACATTCCTGTTTTTAAGGCAGCTCATTGGGAAATGAGCTCAGACAGAATATCGAAGACGTGAAATGCGTCAGTTACGGTACACATGTACTTTTGCGCATCCGCGTGAACTCGTGGTACCTCTGTGCTATCGAGGACTCAAACCTGTACTATCGGGGATCCACTAAGGTTTCCGAGACTGTTTTGTCTGTATTGAAATGGTCTGGCGGAAGAGCCGATTCCTAAATTTGCATAGGTAAAATGATCGCTTTTCGGTACCCGACACCCCTCTGAGTTGAATTTGTTTTAACCTTGTGACGTAGGCACGCGGGATGTTGGGGTATTCACTTTTCGCTGGGGCTTCGAACAGAACAGACGTATCCAGTGAGCGGTCGCGTGGCAGGTTTGCTACGAACAGAAAAGGAACCGTGATGTGATTTTTCTGAGACGGGTATGTTATTCATATGCATTTTTTTTATATAATGGGTAAAACAGCATTAAAGTGTGCAAGTTGTGACATGCTTTGGGAGGATTTATTTGAATGTTCAAGTAGATTGTTTTGTGAGTTGAATGTTCGGGAAAACTTTTGTTTATTGAATGTTTTAGAAAACCGTTTGAGTGTTTGAGGGAACTGTATTGTAGGCATGTTATTCGGAAGGAATGGTGTGTTTTGTTGTTGTTAAAGGATTTAGTTTGTGGTGGTTGAAATTGTTGAGTTGTTTATGTATGCTTATGACGTGCATTCTGTGATTTACAGAATGGCGGAATGTGCGACGGGGTTTCGTTAGAGGGGTTCAGTTAGGTTTCGTTAGAGGGGTTCAGTTAGGTTTCGTTGGGGTGCAGTTAGATTTCGTTAGAGGGGTGCAGTTAGATTTATTTAGAGGGGTGCAGTTCGATTTCGGTAGAGGGGTGCAGTTAGGTTTCGTTAGAGGGGTGCAGTTAGGTTTCGTTAGAGGGGTTCAGTTATGTTTTGTTAGATTGGTTTTTCTTCGGAGAATTGTTTTTAGATTGTTCTTTTAGATTTCGTTTGTTTTAGATTAGAGTTTTATTGTTTTTTTTTTAAATTTTGTTGATTAAAACTCCACTCTAAATCCTCACTCTCAACTGTGTAATTTGGAGGGAGGATTTAAAGTATTATTTTAAAGCATAGTTTTAGAGTGGGAATCTAAAGCATAGCTTTAGAGTAAAGGATTTAGAGTGTTGTTTTGGGTTGTTCTAGTTCTAGAGAGTAATACATTGGAAGTTTTGTATTTGACGGTAAACCCCCGCTTTCCCACACATTCCCCTCATCATCTTATGGAAATAAAGAACCTGGTAATTTAACTTGTGTCAGTTGTTTTGAGCTTGGTGAGAAAGGGGCACTCTGTATTATTTGACTCCGTGATCAGGGTAAAGTACATTTGGCACTCGGTTACATGACTTCAGGAGAGAAAAACCCTGCCCCATAGCCTATCATCATCAAGGGACAACCAGTCGAGAAAGTTCAGTCATACAAGTACCTGGGTATGACCATTGACGAGAAACTGGACTGGACTGAACACATCCGTGCTTGCTGGAAAAAAGGCAGTCAGAGACTTTTTCTCTCTCAGAAAACTAAAGAAATTCAAGGTAGACACACAATAAACGGTTCGCGCGCGTGTGTGTGTGTTTGAGGGTGTGTATGAGGTTGAGCGTGTGAGGATGTGTGTGTGTGTAAGGAACACATACACACTGAAAGCCTGGAGAGGGAGAGAAAGAGATGAAACAGGGAGAGAGAGAGAAAGTGAGAAAGCTACAATTAGAGAGAGAGAGAGGGATACATTTGGCCAAAACATTACTGCGACAAATTTCACACCCAAATTAAGGCAATCGTTCCCGTCTGTCATTTCATGTATACTTTTGTTGCCAGTTGAGGCCTTTCGCTTGACTATCTGGATCACCTTTCGGATTAAAGATTTCTTTTACAGGCCTACTAAATTTGCATCTGTGCTTATATGCAAATGAAACGTTGGCAGTGTTTGAATCAATCACTTGTCTAAAGACATGCGAGGTCATCAATTTTTTGGACACAAGTGAACATTGCTACGACGAATTTAAAAACATTTAGTACACGAAATACGCAAGCTAGCTAAACAAAACAAAATATTATGGGTAGATAATGGATTTGACTTTCTTCTCAACCGCCCTGATATGGCCCTTCGTGGTCAGCTGGGCGTTAAGCAAACAAACAAACAAACAAACTTGCTTCTCATATGTAAATGATGCAATGTTTTGCCTTTTGTGATTTTTTTGTCGATTTCTAATTGGTCCATTCCGCTTTTGTCCGTTCGATTTTGAGGGTACCTTTATTTGAGCGGCTGTCATGTGATCCATCTGAAAGAAATCTTTAATTCAAAAGGTGATCCAGAAATTCAAGTGAACGGTCTTAATTGGCATACAGATGATTAGTGAAATGACAAAGGAAGTATTGCTTTAATTTGGGTGCGAAATTTGTCGCAATAACTTGGCAAAGTGTAGATGAGGAGCTTGTACAGGAGATGGAGACGGAAATAGAGAGAAGAGAGAGAGAGAGGGACACACACACATACACATACATACACACACACATACATACACACACACACACACACACACATGCACGCACACACTCTCTCTCTCTCTCTCTAGTACACACATAATCACAAGCAGACACATACGCGCACACACGCACAAGCGCGCGCCCTCCGCACACTCTTGTGCATTCATAACCACCAATTCACAAACGCACATCACACCGGGCACAGTGCTCCGGGTAAAAATAACGACAGCATAAAAAGCACACACCAAGGTCTATACATTTCTACGGCAAGTGCACACATTTCCAATGACGGGGATCGCTAATTTTTCTTGCGCGCTCCCACCTCCAGAAAATTTAAACCAGCTCTCGGACCTGCCTGAAACTTTGGCATCCATTGCCAAAACCATGTTTTGTTTAGCATGCCAAGTCACGAATTTTGGGCGTTTAACCCTAAATCATTATGATTTTTTTTTCTATCGGAAAAGTTACGTAGTACCACACGCATAGTATACACATTCACAAAAGGCAACACAGATTGTGGTCAGCCTATTGGTCATATATTCTGAAATTGTGAATGCAATTTCGGATATATGACTCGTTTAGTTGAGCACCCCTGAAACATGGCCGCAAAAAGTGTTTTTTTGGCCTCTGAAACGGTTGACACCTTCCGCCTTTGACAACAGGCTATTTAAAGACTAGACAAGTTAGGTGCACAAAACAAAACGATCTGAGCAGGACACTGAATGCCCTGTTCAATGGTAGTCAGACGTGTTTGGTTTGTGCATATTCTCATTTTTTACAGATTTTAAAATACGTGACTATGATTTTTGTCAGGTTGATTTGTCACAGTATGCCAATACAAAGTACCATCAATCGTAAAAATGCTATGAACAGCTGACACGTAACTTTTCCAGTAACAAAAATGAATTGCGTTTTTATGCTTAAGCGTGCAAATGTGCCGCAATAATATTTTGGCCTAGTTAATTAACAAAATCAAAAAACAAGTAGGTTGTTGGAACGTTTGTTATTGACAAAACAATACATTCACAGATATTTCGACCCAACGGTCTTTTAAGTGAACAGACAAACAAATATTCACACAAAACTTATTTTGATAGTTCTATCCACTCGTCAGGAGCCCAAAGCATCAACACAGCAATGTACCGATGTTTGAGCCCAAAGCATCAACACAGCAATGTACCGATGTTTGAGTCCAAAGCATCAACACAGCAATGTACCGATGTTTGAGTCCAAAGCATCAACACAGCAATGTACCGATGTTTGAGCCCAAAGCATCAACGCAGCAATGTACCGATGTTTGAGCCCAAAGCATCAACACAGCAATGTACCGATGTTTGAGCCCAAAGCATCAACGCAGCAATGTACCGATGTTTGAGCCCAAAGCATCAACGCAGCAATGTACCGATGTTTGAATCCACGCTGATGTTCACAGTCGTTTCCTTTCCGAACAAGGAAAACGGGACGACCTTGATCTTGGCACCATTTTTCAAAACCGTGACCTCGTAGTCACCGTTGAACCCACGCAGGTCAAAGTTTGTACTGGAAGCAGATAACGACATGTTGACATGCGTACTCCACGTTTCCTTGATTAGATTGAAAACTCGCTTGCCTGCTGCGTTTATCTGCAATAGAGTTGAGTTTGTCACACTAAGAAAAAGATTATATTACGAACCAGCAAAAGTAGTACACATGGCAAACACTAGTTTCCATTGGCAAACTGCTATTGCTGGTGGAGTTACGTACTATGCCACACTGTGTTTAAAACGGGTTACAGAAAGTGTGAACTGTTGTTCAACGTCATAGTGCTTGTCAGCACACATCTCAATGCACTGTCTATGTCCAGAAAAGTGTCCACATGACCATTAATTAGTAACTGACAGTTTCTCAATAAAGTGTTGAATATTGTCCGATAGGTGTCCTGCCGACTTGGGCAGGGGTTAGTCTCCAGAGCTGTGTACCTTTCTGTGACATGCAATTTCAGTACTGTAAATTATTAAAAGGAATAATAAATGGCAAATTGAATGGATTCTCGTTACTTTTTCTTCAGTAATAGATACTGATACAGACATGCAACAAAAAACATTGTATATTTTGCCCTTTTTTTTATTGTTAGTGCTCAAATCTATGTCACGAAAGTGATGTACTTTGAAACCCTTGTAATTTACTGAACATAGACAAACAAATGTTCAGGTATTTCAAAATCTTTCTATGCAGGCCAAGAATATTTTATAGAACGACTATTTATCATTAAAATCAATTTGTATGGTTAAAATGTCTCAATTGAGTACAGAAATATCACCTTCGTCACATGGTTTCCACAGGTACACAGCTCTGGAGAATAACCTACATATGAGACGCTCCGCCGTGTGAAGTAAACGGATTAAAAAGAATAGAGACAAGCGCGCTTTCATGTGAACCAAGTTACGCTACTGCGCCATACTGGCTTGTCATTTCAAGCGATCAGTGAGCCACTGGTAATAGGCGCAAACGCAGCAGCGCGTTCAGTTTCATTGTGTGAGTTCGACAGATTGACTAGATATATATATCAATTTCACTTCACGCGACCGACTTGTTATTATCTGTTATCGCTATCATATTTTGTTTGAACAAAATCTCGTTTTAAACACCCTGTTTTCCCTTACAGTGAGATCGTGACCGTCCACGAGCGAGGAGCGCTTGTCCACCACGTGCTGGTCCCAGAAGCCCCACAACACGATGCCGTGCATGGCAGGGTGGGAGAACAGAACTCTCAGAACCATCTCGTAGTAGTCTGCCCTTACATCCGGGTCCTGCTGCCACACGTCCAGCTCCGTCACATCCAACGGAAGGCCTGCTTGGGCCATGAGGTCCAGGTACAGCTGCCAATGACAACAGGCGTTACAAATCAGATAACTGCTAGTCAAACCTGCCCTGACGACCAACTCTTAACCACGACCACTTGCCCAACAAGACTGCCTCAAAAAAAAACCCGACGGGTTTTTATTCTATGTAATTCATTTTCCAATAGCAACTACCTGTCTCTTGCGACCAGTCTTTGTGTCGGTCCCGTTTGTGGCCTTTTTAGACAGGTTCGACAACTCACTTAAAGCTACCTTTGTTTCTGTGTGTAACAATCATGTAATCAGCCACAGATATGTTCAGGTTTTTAGATGGTACAAGAGCATCCTTCCATCCTTCCATCCTTCCACTTGGGAAAATACCAAACATATACAGTCTGGCGTGTTCATCTGTACAAAGCATTGCTTCGTGTATTAAGTGCCTGGTACATATGCCATATTCTACGTAATTAAGTCATCACCGCGTGAACACTTCGTGTCAGAGCAGAAGAAGAAAGAAGAAAAGGAAGAAGAGGATGAGGAGACAGAAGAATAGG
This sequence comes from Littorina saxatilis, assembly GCF_037325665.1. Classification (NCBI taxonomy): domain Eukaryota; kingdom Metazoa; phylum Mollusca; class Gastropoda; order Littorinimorpha; family Littorinidae; genus Littorina; species Littorina saxatilis. Next base: position 108,993,827 of record NC_090245.1, read on the forward strand.
AGGAGGAGGATGGTGTGGCTGCAGTCGTTACGCTCAATCCACACTGACCAGTATTCACACTGACCAGTATCCACATTGACCAGTAGGGGAGACCGGGGCTAGTCCGCCTACTTTTATGCTTTTGGTAGCATAACTGGCAAGTTTGATGAACTAGAAGACTGATTTTTTATTTTACATCAAGACAAATGTGTAGCTGATATCAATGTGCAGACAGTTTTTATGTGCGCATGAACATTTGTTGTACATACTGCTTTAAGTAGACCTACCCTAACGTAGGCGAACTTGCCCCAAGTCGGGGTAAGTCCGCCTACAGGGTGGGGCAAGTCCTCTGCTCTCATTCCATAGTATGTACAAGACTAGTAGTGGGCAAGCTTTCGTGGAAAAGCTTTTTTAATTCCCTTTAATATTCAGGTTCAAAAATACCGATGACTAAATACGAAAGAATGTAACACAAAATTAGGTTAGGGGAGACCGGGGCTAGTCCGCCTACTTTTATGCTTTTGGTAGCATAACTGGCGAGTTTGATGAACTAGAAAACTGATTTTTTATTTTACATCAGACAAATGTGTAGCTGATATCAATGTGCAGACAGTTTTTATGTTCGCATGAACATTTGTTGTACATACTGCTCACGGCGGACTTGCCCCATGACAAATAGGCGGACTTGCCCCCGCATGGGCTGGCAACTCTAGTGCCAGATAGCGAGCACAACATGGGAAGGAAGAAGCAAAACTTTCGTCAGAACTCGACCTTAATTAACGCACTTTCACTCGACACCAAGACTAAGTATTTTTTCTCATAGGTAATGCATCAAAACCTAAGTCAACTCCAATGCATTCATGTTACAAAAAATGAAGAAAAACACTTTTTGTGATCTGTACTCTCGATATTTGGGCGCTCAACCTCTGAACTTCTGCAGGATATGGCGGGAAGAAGGGACACCACTCTCACATGGTGTGAATGACTAAAAGGTGGCAAACGTAAGAGTAAACAGACAAAGACGGATGTGCCCCGGGGGCGGACTAGCCCCGGTCTCCCCTATTCACACTGACCGGTATCCACACTGACCAGTATCCACACTGACCAGTATTCACACTGACCAGTATTTGCTGAGGGTCCGGCACGGTGTCATGGAAGTGACCCTGCAGCCCCAGACCGTCCAGCGGAACTCCTTGTGCCAGGAACGTCTGGGCTTGTTGCAAGTACGCCTGCAATAGTCGATAATGTCATTATCGCCATGGCCATTGCTGTCGTCGTCATCATTATCATCACTATGGTCGCTGTCGTGGTTGGCATCGGCATCGTCGTCGTCATCATGCTTCACAAACGTTTCACACGAAACACAGTTATAATAGTTATATCAGCACAAACGCTGAAACCAAAGCGGAGAACTGCAGAACCTTCCGACGCAAAAAAGGGATAAAGAGAAGAGTGAAACAGAGACAGATTTGACAATTGGAGCTCACATCCGCGATCTCTGGCCTGGCAACGACGTTGAAGTCGTTGAGCATGAGGAGCGGTTTGGGGTCGAGCAGCTTGACCTGCCTGAAGATGTCCTGGCTGTAGTCCGGGTCGTGGAACTGCTCCTCGAACCACTGGCCGTGAACCAGCTCGTTTATCACGTCCCAGTGGCTCGCCCTGACAGATTGGAAGAAACACATGGGAATGGACATGAGCGTTTTAGAACCCTCTACAATATCACTGTGATAAACCTTAAAGGAATTAGCAACGAGACAACATGTGCTATGTGAAGTGAGAAATGAAACAAGCTTGTATCGGTCCTGGATGGCCGTATACTGTTATAGTTTGCAGGAACGATAAAAACCAATCATCAAACCAACCTACCAGTCCTGAAAAATGCAATTTGCTTTCTGACAGAGAAAAAAAAGGGTAGGCCTATACACACTTCTTAAAAAGACCGACACGGTTGGCCTAGTGGTAAGGCGTCCGCCCCGTGATCGGGAGGTCGTGGGTTCGAACCCCGGCCGGGTCATACCTAAGACTTTAAAATTGGCAATCTAGTGGCTGCTCCGCCTGGCGTCTGGCATTATGGGGTTAGTGCTAGGACTGGTTGGTCCGGATAATGTGACTGGGTGAGACATGAAGCCTGTGCTGCGACTTCTGTCTTGTGTGTGGCGCACGTTATATGTCAAAGCAGCACCGCCCTGATATGGCCCTTCATGGTCGGCTGGGCGTTAAGCAAACAAACAAACAAACAAACTTCTTAAAAAGGAAAGTGTTAAACCTTGCGCCTAAATAATACCAGAGACTATAGAGTATACAGAGACGCTTCATCCTTCTTTGCGCTGCGGTGCGAAAGTGAGACCGACCGCCAGCGCGCGGGAAAAGAGCCACTCCCTGCCGCACAAGGAAGTTCGCGTACAGCGGCTGCTGTCGGCTGTGTTTATATCACGTTTGTATTAACAAACTGTCTGTTCTGTCCGGCTGACAGTGCTGCAAAAAGTAACTGAACGAAAAAATATATTTGTTTGTGAACATCCTTTTTAAATGACCACAAAAACACCGCAGAAAATGGTGTAGATTAAAATTAAATCAAATTTACGGGCGGCAATACCTGCTGCATCGCTGTAGTTATGCAAACATGATTCAAGTCAGTGTCTTTTCACGAACTAACCGTCGTTATTTTTGTGTGTTTTAGTCAAATACAAATACATACTGTATACATGGTCAGTTAAGCCTGAGAAAATATGTCAGGAATAAATCGTTAACGAAATAGTTCCCGGTCAAATCGGTAACTAAGGCATTTAGTCAACTTGGCGTCGTCCCAGCACCTCTAAACTGAAATGGGTAGTCAATTGCACGGAGCTAAGAAATTATCATGTAAGGAAAACTGTAAAATACAGCAACTTAAACAACATTATTGTGACCAAGCTGACTTTAATTAAAGAATCTTGATCGATCGATGATTGTCTTTTTTCTTATCGGTTGCTTCTTTCTTGTTCAGAAAGCTCTCTCTCTCTCTCTCTCTCTCTCTCTCTCTCTCTCTCTCTCTCTCTCTCTCTCTCTCTCTCTCTCTCTCTCTCTCTCTCTCTCTCTTTCTTTCTCTGAGTCAGTTACTGACACACACACACACACACACACACACACACACACACACACACACACACACACACACACACACACACACACACACACACATGAATTGAGATGAATTAACGAGGTAGACTACGGACCGACTGGATGACACTTTGAACAGCATCGTCACAAGTATTCTGGTTTGACTCGAAGTTTTCGACTTTTGCGCTTGGACGAAGAAGAGAATCAATTGTTCAGTTGTCCTTCAAAACAAAATTAAGCCTGATGTTAATTTTACAACTCCACAATCAGATTGCTGAGCTTGTGTACAGTGTGTGTTTTCTCTGTTCTGGTAGAATACACGCAGTTCGACGCTACACTTTTTACTGATTTTCCGACATTTAACGAGAGAAAAAAACAAAATAACAATCCTCACCTGCTCTCTTCCTAAGGAAATGTGAACATCCTAAAGCCTTTGGCATGTGAGTTTGAGCAATTGATGGCCAAAGACCATGCCCCGCTGTGTTTTCTTTTTGGTGCGGCCGTGGTTGTGCTGCACGATATCGCTACTGCTGTGGAAAGCGAAAGTAGGTTTTTACATGTTTCCGCGTGGTGGCGCCACAGGGCTTCCTGTTTCAATTTTCAGCGCCAAATGAAGCGTCTCTGTGTACTCTACAGTCTCTGATAATACCTTAAGATCAAAACTTTTGAAAGAGCAATCGCGAACGTGGGAATCGTCATACACTCGCCTCGTATTGACGTTTCAATGGCTTAACGTTACCTCATAATTTGTGTGCTCATACTCACTTTCCCTAAGTGGTGCTGATGATGAAGTGGAGGTGGTCTTGCACGGTAACGGTAACCTGCTAGATAAACATGTGCTGCACATCAAGAGTTACGTCACAGCCCGTGACGTCACAGCCCGTGACGTCACAGGAGATAACGTCATACTCACTTTCCTTTGGTGATGTTGATCATGTAGTTGAGGTGATTCTGCACGGTGACGTTGAGTTGATCGCGCGACATGTGCACTACGTAGGGAGGCAAGTTCTTCGCGAAGCCCCAGAACAGGTTGTGAGCTCGCACTATCATGCTACACAAAGAGAAAGACACACCATCATCACTTTAAGCAAACATAGGGCCTACTGCACGGTCAGAAAGATGTGTTGAAGTATTCAAAATGATAGTGGACAGGACACTGCGGTCTGAATTATTAAGGCACATATACAAGTACACTATGCTTTGCACCAACAGCTCTATGCGACGTGGGTAAGAAGGCACCGACTCCCCATCACTTTCTGCAAGCATACCCTCCCCCCCCCCCCCCCACGGCACGACCACACCTGGCCATAGAGCACAACTTCAATACACAAACTGTGGAACCCCCCCCCCCCCCCACGCCCCCACCTCCCCGCTAGTTCATTAAACCAGCAGGCCTAAAACTACGAACGACACACTCGTGGGACGCTGAAGAAGAAAAAGACAGGTGTTGGCGTCGGGCAGCGACAACACATCACTATAGATATACTGATATGCAATTACTGCCGCGGCGAACATAATGTTGAGAAGTATATTTCTGGTTGGTTTCCTCCCACAGTTGAAGAAGGCGTGTCTATTTTTGCAGTTATTTAAATAGTATCCAAACAGGAAAATACCCAGTGCAAACGGTTTTGCTCTGAATACTCATTTCATAATGATAAACATGCACTGTGCAATTTTTTTTCAACTGCTAGATTTGTTGGTGCTCTTGCTAGATTTGTAAGTTGAAAGACTGAACTCATCGTATTTTGACACAGTATGTACAGCAGGGGTCGACCTGATGTACAGCAAGATTAACGGGCCACTGTTTCGTTGTCTTTTGTGTGTGTGTGTGCTGACAAGCGCATGCTGGGAGGATCTTTACGAGTTTAGTTTCTTCATCTAGACGAAGAAACGGAGGAATAGGTTAATAGACTCACCCCTTCTCCTTTAAGGTGTCAACGCAGGCCATCGCCTGGCTGTAATCTGGGTGGGTCTGGAACAAATTGCGTCCCTTGAGTCAAAGGCATCGACAATTGTGGGCACAACCAGAAATGATTGGCAGGGCTAAATTTATAGGGAATTCCTCGGTTCCGGAATCGCTCTACACACACACATAGACACACACATAGACACAATCACACACACACACACACACACACACACACACACACACACACACTAGCAACCCTCACAGCAGTGCCCTTACTGAAGAACCATTTGAGGCCCTGTGTGGTGGCGGTGTTGACGTACACACACACACAGACACAAACACAAACACATACACACACAAACATACATACATACATACATACATACATACATACATACATACACACACATACATACACACACACACATACATACATACACACAAACACACACACACATACATACATACACACAAACACACACACACACTCACAGCAGTGCCCTTATCGAACTTCCACTTGAGGCCCTGAGTGGTGGCGGTGTTGAAGTACTCGTAGACCATGTCCTGGTAGTGCCTGTAGTTGCTGTCTATCATCCACTGATCCTTGACCAGTGTCCCCCAGCCAAACAGGTGCTTCACGTGGTCAATCTGACAGAACACATGATACATAGGCCAGTGAACATAATACAGTTCAGCAAAGAGGTTGGTGCATTTTAATGTACATTACTAACTTCACTGTGGTTGTGTCCTTAATTGATCTGAGCTCCTTGAAGAGCTGTCACCGTGTCGACTAATGACTGCATGGTAATTTGAATCAGTACTCCTTTTCTGCTATGACACTGCAAGCTACCACAGAGATGTACTGTCAAATGCCAAGGTCACGTTCATGAAAAACCCGTTTCTTGCAAAGCCTACCTTAACGTCGATATCGCCGGCATTGATACCTGGGGATAGATCGAACCTGCAACATACATTGTAACAGAGACAAGAGTACAAACATTGATTTCGTCATTCTATTTTTCACACTAGCATACATATTCAACAGTAAGATAAAACTAAATGAGACATAACAATGTTGATGCGTGTGCAAGTTCGCAAAAGCTTTACTATGTAGCTTGAGAGTGAGTAAATAGGTGTGTGTGTGAGTGTGGGTCCCCGTGATAGTGCTGTAGGATGTGTGAATTTGCGCATCTTTATCTCGGGGCACGGGAGAACAATCAAGTCTGTCACCGGAAATGAATGTTGCCCATGCGCAGTTGCCTTATCCGTTCGTCGGCTTTACTTTTCCAATCATCCAGGTCCGGTAACTCTAAAATCGACACGTCATCCAACAGGAAGTCTATGCTGATGTCTGGTGTCTGGTACTTCAGTTTGCTCGAAGACAGTGCTACACACACACACACACACCCACACCCACAGACACACAAACACACACACACACATATACATACACACCCACAGACACAAACACACACACAAACAGACACACACACACACACACATACACAAACACAGACAGACACACACACATAAAAAAACACACACACACACACATACATACATACATACACACACACACACGCAGACAGACAAACACACATACACACAGAAACATACATACACACACACACATACATACACACACACAAACACACACACACACATACATAAAGACACATACATACATACACATACACACACACACAGCCAGATCAAGCCTCTGTTGAAGGAAGTGTACAAAACAGTCCTTCGAAGATTGTCTCTTTAGAACACAGAACACAAATGTAAAGGTATTCCCGTAACCATATTTGATAGTAAGGAAGTGAAATGTTAGACATCTCAATTTGTCTAGGGCCAGCTTTATGATGGCGCTGTCCATCTCCTCTCCCTCGCTGCATACCCTTCCCATAGGGCCAGCTTTATGAGGGCGCTGTCCATCTCCTCTCCCTTGCTGCATTCCCTTCCCATAGGGCCAGCTTTATGAGGGCGCTGTCCATCTCCTCTCCCTCGCTGCATTCCCTTCCCATAGGGCCAGCTTTATGAGGGCGCTGTCCATCTCCTCTCCCTCGCTGCATTCCCTTCCCATAGGGCCAGCTTTATGAGGGCGCTGTCCATCTCCTCTCCCTCGCTGCCTTCCCTTCCCATAGGGCCAGCTTTATGAGGGCGCTGTCCATCTCCTCTCCCTCGCTGCATTCCCTTCCCATAGGGCCAGCTTTATGAGGGCGCTGTCCATCTCCTCTCCCTCGCTGCATTCCCTTCCCATAGGGCCAGCTTTATGAGGGCGCTGTCCATCTCCTCTCCCTCGCTGCATTCGTCTTCCCATAGGGCCAGCTTTATGAGGGCGCTGTCCATCTCCTCTCCCTCGCTGCCTTCCCTTCCCATAGGGCCAGCTTTATGATGGCGCTGTCCATCTCCTCTCCCTCGCTGCATACCCTTCCCATAGGGCCAGCTTTATGATGGCGCTGTCCATCTCCTCTCCCTCGCTGCCTTCCCTTCCCATAGGGCCAGCTTTATGAGGGCGCTGTCCATCTCCTCTCCCTCGCTGCATTCCCTTCCCATAGGGCCAGCTTTATGAGGGCGCTGTCCATCTCCTCTCCCTCGCTGCATTCCCTTCCCATAGGGCCAGCTTTATGAGGGCGCTGTCCATCTCCTCTCCCTCGCTGCCTTCCCTTCCCATAGGGCCAGCTTTATGAGGGCGCTGTCCATCTCCTCTCCCTCGCTGCATTCGTCTTCCCATAGGGCCAGCTTTATGAGGGCGCTGTCCATCTCCTCTCCCTCGCTGCATTCGTCTTGCCCGACCCGGGGACCCATTTCCAGCCGGGTAGACTGGAGACTGAGTGCTCGGAAGAATCGGGTATTTGTGTTCGCCCCGAGGGGGAGGTTTTCCCCGACCCCTAGCGTGAGAGACAAGCACTCTAACCATTTGCCACCCGGTTCTCTCATAAATACCCAGAGGGAGAGGCTTTCCCCAACCCCCAGCGTGAGAGACAAGTAGTCTAACCATTAGCCACCCGGTTCTCTCATAAATACCCCGAGGGGGGGGGGTTTCCCCGACCCCTAGCGTGAGAGACAAGTAGTCTAACCATTTGCCGCCCGGTTCTCCCCTAAAAACCCAGAGGAAAAAGACCGTGCTTATGAGGGTGCGGCTTCAAGGCACAACACGCACCTCCAACAGTTCCCAATGTGTCCTTTTTTGTTACAATTACGGTTTGTCAAGAGAACACGTTCTCCTTGCAAAGTAGGCGTCCCAAGGGTAGGTGTATGGCTGCAGACAGACAGACAGAGAGACAGACAGACAGACAGACAGACAGAGAGACAAACAGACAGACAAACAGACAGACAGAGAGACAAACAGACAGACAAACAAACAGACAGACAGACAAACAAACAGACAGACAGACAGACAGACAAACAAACAGACAGACAAACAAACAGACAGACAGACATGCATTGCCAGACATTGCCAGAGAAACATAGAGGAAGAGAGCACTTAGAATTTTAACTTCACAACTTTGGTTTCAAGTTTCCACTGTTTGCTGAATGAACAATCTAATTTCACTTGCACGCATAGTCGTTTTTATGGTCACCTCGTGTCGGAGCTCTGAAGTAGGCAGCCATGCGGAACCAGCCGTCAGCAGAACGCACTGAAGTGTGAGACGCCAGGTACTCTGTAGATTTCTCACCTAAACAACAAGAACCAAGCAATCCGCTCCTTCAACAGACGATGTTCAGAAATATCTCTGTCGGCTTTGTACGGGCTGTGAACGAGTGCATACGCTTGCATAATTTAGCAAATCAAACTTTCCAAGGTGACATAATTGGCTATTCCATAGCGAGGGGTGTGTCTGAAAACGTGAACAAGGAGTACGGGTAGAAAGCTTGCCTCACTAAAAGCAAAGGTATTCACTGTTTTACAACCCATACAAACCCAACAGAGTTATTTCCGGAGTTCGTCTGTTCATCACAACGGAGCAAGAGGGGATCGTAAAACATGGACCCGTGTGTGTGTGTGTGTGTCACGTGTGTGTGTGTGTGTGTGTGTGTGTGTGTGTGTCACGTGTGTGTGTATGTGCGCGCGGTGACATTATGTAAAGGGGGTGAAAGGCGATCTGTTGGATTTGGTGTGGATCTCTGTTTGCCTGTCTACTGTATGATCATCTGTATGTTATTCCCCTGTGTGGTGGGACCAGCATACCGTTGTCGCTGTACTGGTACTGCATGTTGGCCCGGTATTTCTGGAAGAGCTTGCCCGGCATGTCGTTCAGCTGTTTGAGGCGTGCAGTGAAGGCGTACATCTTGCCCGAGGTCAAGGTCACCAGCTGGGACGGACCCAGGTGGGAGTTCTTCATTCTGTAATCCACACAAAGGCTACATGTAGACATGTATTGTAGGTCTGCGTACACGGCTAACCACCTCATTCACTGCCACAGACAGGCTCACAGCAGCACAGACAGAGTGACGGACCGTCACGCGCACACACGCACACGCTAACACACACACACACACACACACGCAAACACTCATACAACAAGACGAACTCCGGGTGTAGGTTATGAAAGAGTAAATACTCATGCTTTTGATGAAGCTCCTTGTCTATGTGTTTTATATACACCCCTTGCTAACGACTGGCCTATAATGTCACGTGGGACAGTTTGATGAAGCTCCTTGTCTATGTGTTTTATATACACCCCTTGCTAACGACTGGCCTATAATGTCACGTGGGACAGTTTGATGAAGCTCCTTGTCTATGTGTTTTATATACACCCCTTGCTAACGACTGGCCTATAATGTCACGTGGGACAGTTTGATGAAGCTCCTTGTCTATGTGTTTTATATACACCCCTTGCTAACGACTGGCCTATAATGTCACGTGGGACAGTTTGATGAAGCTCCTTGTCTATGTGTTGTATATTTGCTAACGACTGGCCTATAATGTCACGTGGGACAGTTTGATGAAGCTCCTTGTCTGTGTGTTTTATATACACCCCTTGCTAACGACTGGCCTATAATGTCACGTGGGACAGTTTGATGAAGCTCCTTGTCTATGTGTTTTATATACACCCCTTGCTAACGACTGGCCTATAATGTCACGTGGGACAGTTTGATGAAGCTCCTTGTCTATGTGTTTTATATACACCCCTTGCTAACGACTGGCCTATAATGTCACGTGGGACAGTTTGATGAAGCTCCTTGTCTATGTGTTTTATATACACCCCTTGCTAACGACTGGCCTATAATGTCACGTGGGACAGTTTGATGAAGCTCCTTGTCTATGTGTTTTATATACACCCCTTGCTAACGACTGGCCTATAATGTCACGTGGGACAGTTTGATGAAGCTCCTTGTCTGTGTGTTTTATATACACCCCTTGCTAACGACTGGCCTATAATGTCACGTGGGACAGTTTGATGAAGCTCCTTGTCTGTGTGTTTCATATACACCCCTTGCTAACGACTGGCCTATAATGTCACGTGGGACAGTTTGATGAAGCTCCTTGTCTATGTGTTTTATATACACCCCTTGCTAACGACTGGCCTATAATGTCACGTGGGACAGTTTGATGAAGCTCCTTGTCTATGTGTTTTATATACACCCCTTGCTAACGACTGGCCTATAATGTCACGTGGGACAGTTTGATGAAGCTCCTTGTCTATGTGTTTTATATACACCCCTTGCTAACGACTGGCCTATAATGTCACGTGGGACAGTTTGATGAAGCTCCTTGTCTGTGTGTTTTATATACACCCCTTGCTAACGACTGGCCTATAATGTCACGTGGGACAGTTTGATGAAGCTCCTTGTCTATGTGTTTTATATACACCCCTTGCTAACGACTGGCCTATAATGTCACGTGGGACAGTTTGATGAAGCTCCTTGTCTGTGTGTTTTATATACACCCCTTGCTAACGACTGGCCTATAATGTCACGTGGGACAGTTTGATGAAGCTCCTTGTCTGTGTGTTTTATATACACCCCTTGCTAACGACTGGCCTATAATGTCACGTGGGACAGTTTGATGAAGCTCCTTGTCTGTGTGTTTTATATACACCCCTTGCTAACGACTGGCCTATAATGTCACGTGGGACAGTTTGATGAAGCTCCTTGTCTGTGTGTTTTATATACACCCCTTGCTAACGACTGGCCTATAATGTCACGTGGGACAGTTTGATGAAGCTCCTTGTCTGTGTGTTTTATATACACCCCTTGCTAACGACTGGCCTATAATGTCACGTGGGACAGTTTGATGAAGCTCCTTGTCTGTGTGTTTTATATACACCCCTTGCTAACGACTGGCCTATAATGTCACGTGGGACAGTTTGATGAAGCTCCTTGTCTGTGTGTTTTATATACACCCCTTGCTAACGACTGGCCTATAATGTCACGTGGGACAGTTTGATGAAGCTCCTTGTCTATGTGTTTTATATACACCCCTTGCTAACGACTGGCCTATAATGTCACGTGGGACAGTTTGATGAAGCTCCTTGTCTGTGTGTTTTATATACACCCCTTGCTAACGACTGGCCTATAATGTCACGTGGGACAGTTTGATGAAGCTCCTTGTCTGTGTGTTCTATATACACCCCTTGCTAACGACTGGCCTATAATGTCACGTGGGACAGTTTGATGAAGCTCCTTGTCTGTGTGTTTTATATACACCCCTTGCTAACGACTGGCCTATAATGTCACGTGGGACAGTTTGATGAAGCTCCTTGTCTATGTGTTTTATATACACCCCTTGCTAACGACTGGCCTATAATGTCACGTGGGACAGTTTGATGAAGCTCCTTGTCTATGTGTTTTATATACACCCCTTGCTAACGACTGGCCTATAATGTCACGTGGGACAGTTTGATGAAGCTCCTTGTCTATGTGTTATATATACACCCCTTGCTAACGACTGGCCTATAATGTCACGTGGGACAGTTTGATGAAGCTCCTTGTCTATGTGTTCTATATACACCCCTTGCTAACGACTGGCCTATAATGTCACGCGGGACAGTTTGATGAAGCTCCTTGTCTATGTGTTTTATATACACCCCTTGATAACGACTGGCCTATAATGTCACGTGGGACAGTTTGATGAAGCTCCTTGTCTGTGTGTTTTATATACACCCCTTGCTAACGACTGGCCTATAATGTCACGTGGGACAGTTTGATGAAGCTCCTTGTCTATGTGTTTTATATACACCCCTTGCTAACGACTGGCCTATAATGTCACGTGGGACAGTTTGATGAAGCTCCTTGTCTATGTGTTTTATATACACCCCTTGCTAACGACTGGCCTATAATGTCACGTGGGACAGTTTGATGAAGCTCCTTGTCTGTGTGTTTTATATACACCCCTTGCTAACGACTGGCCTATAATGTCACGTGGGACAGTTTGATGAAGCTCCTTGTCTGTGTGTTTTATATACACCCCTTGCTAACGACTGGCCTATAATGTCACGTGGGACAGTTTGATGAAGCTCCTTGTCTGTGTGTTTTATATACACCCCTTGCTAACGACTGGCCTATAATGTCACGTGGGACAGTTTGATGAAGCTCCTTGTCTATGTGTTTTATATACACCCCTTGCTAACGACTGGCCTATAATGTCACGTGGGACAGTTTGATGAAGCTCCTTGTCTGTGTGTTTTATATACACCCCTTGCTAACGACTGGCCTATAATGTCACGTGGGACAGTTTGATGAAGCTCCTTGTCTCTGTGTTTTATATACACCCCTTGCTAACGACTGGCCTATAATGTCACGTGGGACAGTTTGATGAAGCTCCTTGTCTATGTGTTTTATATACACCCCTTGCTAACGACTGCCCTATAATGTCACGTGGGACAGTTTGATGAAGCTCCTTGTCTGTGTGTTTCATATACACCCCTTGCTAACGACTGGCCTATAATGTCACGTGGGACAGTTTGATGAAGCTCCTTGTCTGTGTGTTTTATATACACCCCTTGCTAACGACTGGCCTATAATGTCACGTGGGACAGTTTGATGAAGCTCCTTGTCTGTGTGTTCTATATACACCCCTTGCTAACGACTGGCCTATAATGTCACGTGGGACAGTTTGATGAAGCTCCTTGTCTGTGTGTTTTATATACACCCCTTGCTAACGACTGGCCTATAATGTCACGTGGGACAGTTTGATGAAGCTCCTTGTCTGTGTGTTTTATATACACCCCTTGCTAACGACTGGCCTATAATGTCACGTGGGACAGTTTGATGAAGCTCCTTGTCTGTGTGTTTTATATACACCCCTTGCTAACGACTGGCCTATAATGTCACGTGGGACAGTTTGATGAAGCTCCTTGTCTGTGTGTTTTATATACACCCCTTGCTAACGACTGGCCTATAATGTCACGTGGGACAGTTTGATGAAGCTCCTTGTCTGTGTGTTTTATATACACCCCTTGCTAACGACTGGCCTATAATGTCACGTGGGACAGTTTGATGAAGCTCCTTGTCTGTGTGTTTTATATACACCCCTTGCTAACGACTGGCCTATAATGTCACGTGGGACAGTTTGATGAAGCTCCTTGTCTGTGTGTTTTATATACACCCCTTGCTAACGACTGGCCTATAATGTCACGTGGGACAGTTTGATGAAGCTCCTTGTCTGTGTGTTTCATATACACCCCTTGCTAACGACTGGCCTATAATGTCACGTGGGACAGTTTGATGAAGCTCCTTGTCTGTGTGTTTTATATACACCCCTTGCTAACGACTGGCCTATAATGTCACGTGGGACAGTTTGATGAAGCTCCTTGTCTGTGTGTTTTATATACACCCCTTGCTAACGACTGGCCTATAATGTCACGTGGGACAGTTTGATGAAGCTCCTTGTCTGTGTGTTTTATATACACCCCTTGCTAACGACTGGCCTATAATGTCACGTGGGACAGTTTGATGAAGCTCCTTGTCTGTGTGTTTTATATACACCCCTTGCTAACGACTGGCCTATAATGTCACGTGGGACAGTTTGATGAAGCTCCTTGTCTGTGTGTTTTATATACACCCCTTGCTAACGACTGGCCTATAATGTCACGTGGGACAGTTTGATGAAGCTCCTTGTCTGTGTGTTTTATATACACCCCTTGCTAACGACTGGCCTATAATGTCACGTGGGACAGTTTGATGAAGCTCCTTGTCTGTGTGTTTTATATACACCCCTTGCTAACGACTGGCCTATAATGTCACGTGGGACAGTTTGATGAAGCTCCTTGTCTATGTGTTTTATATACACCCCTTGCTAACGACTGGCCTATAATGTCACGTGGGACAGTTTGATGAAGCTCCTTGTCTATGTGTTTTATATACACCCCTTGCTAACGACTGGCCTATAATGTCACGTGGGACAGTTTGATGAAGCTCCTTGTCTATGTGTTTTATATACACCCCTTGCTAACGACTGGCCTATAATGTCACGTGGGACAGTTTGATGAAGCTCCTTGTCTGTGTGTTTTATATACACCCCTTGCTAACGACTGGCCTATAATGTCACGTGGGACAGTTTGATGAAGCTCCTTGTCTGTGTGTTTTATATACACCCCTTGCTAACGACTGGCCTATAATGTCACGTGGGACAGTTTGATGAAGCTCCTTGTCTGTGTGTTTTATATACACCCCTTGCTAACGACTGGCCTATAATGTCACGTGGGACAGTTTGATGAAGCTCCTTGTCTGTGTGTTTTATATACACCCCTTGCTAACGACTGGCCTATAATGTCACGTGGGACAGTTTGATGAAGCTCCTTGTCTATGTGTTTTATATACACCCCTTGCTAACGACTGGCCTATAATGTCACGTGGGACAGTTTGATGAAGCTCCTTGTCTGTGTGTTTTATATACACCCCTTGCTAACGACTGGCCTATAATGTCACGTGGGACAGTTTGATGAAGCTCCTTGTCTGTGTGTTTTATATACACCCCTTGCTAACGACTGGCCTATAATGTCACGTGGGACAGTTTGATGAAGCTCCTTGTCTATGTGTTTTATATACACCCCTTGCTAACGACTGGCCTATAATGTCACGTGGGACAGTTTGATGAAGCTCCTTGTCTGTGTGTTTTATATACACCCCTTGCTAACGACTGGCCTATAATGTCACGTGGGACAGTTTGATGAAGCTCCTTGTCTGTGTGTTCTATATACACCCCTCGCTAACGACTGGCCTATAATGTCACGTGGGACAGTTTGATGAAGCTCCTTGTCTGTGTGTTTTATATACACCCCTTGCTAACGACTGGCCTATAATGTCACGTGGGACAGTTTGATGAAGCTCCTTGTCTATGTGTTTTATATACACCCCTTGCTAACGACTGGCCTATAATGTCACGTGGGACAGTTTGATGAAGCTCCTTGTCTATGTGTTTTATATACACCCCTTGCTAACGACTGGCCTATAATGTCACGTGGGACAGTTTGATGAAGCTCCTTGTCTGTGTGTTTTATATACACCCCTTGCTAACGACTGGCCTATAATGTCACGTGGGACAGTTTGATGAAGCTCCTTGTCTATGTGTTTTATATACACCCCTTGCTAACGACTGGCCTATAATGTCACGTGGGACAGTTTGATGAAGCTCCTTGTCTATGTGTTTTATATACACCCCTTGCTAACGACTGGCCTATAATGTCACGTGGGACAGTTTGATGAAGCTCCTTGTCTGTGTGTTTTATATACACCCCTTGCTAACGACTGGCCTATAATGTCACGTGGGACAGTTTGATGAAGCTCCTTGTCTGTGTGTTTTATATACACCCCTTGCTAACGACTGGCCTATAATGTCACGTGGGACAGTTTGATGAAGCTCCTTGTCTATGTGTTTTATATACACCCCTTGCTAACGACTGGCCTATAATGTCACGTGGGACAGTTTGATGAAGCTCCTTGTCTGTGTGTTTTATATACACCCCTTGCTAACGACTGGCCTATAATGTCACGTGGGACAGTTTGATGAAGCTCCTTGTCTATGTGTTTTATATACACCCCTTGCTAACGACTGGCCTATAATGTCACGTGGGACAGTTTGATGAAGCTCCTTGTCTGTGTGTTTCATATACACCCCTTGCTAACGACTGGCCTATAATGTCACGTGGGACAGTTTGATGAAGCTCCTTGTCTATGTGTTTTATATACACCCCTTGCTAACGACTGGCCTATAATGTCACGTGGGACAGTTTGATGAAGCTCCTTGTCTGTGTGTTTTATATACACCCCTTGCTAACGACTGGCCTATAATGTCACGTGGGACAGTTTGATGAAGCTCCTTGTCTATGTGTTTTATATACACCCCTTGCTAACGACTGGCCTATAATGTCACGTGGGACAGTTTGATGAAGCTCCTTGTCTATGTGTTTTATATACACCCCTTGCTAACGACTGGCCTATAATGTCACGTGGGACAGTTTGATGAAGCTCCTTGTCTATGTGTTTTATATACACCCCTTGCTAACGACTGGCCTATAATGTCACGTGGGACAGTTTGATGAAGCTCCTTGTCTGTGTGTTTTATATACACCCCTTGCTAACGACTGGCCTATAATGTCACGTGGGACAGTTTGATGAAGCTCCTTGTCTGTGTGTTTTATATACACCCCTTGCTAACGACTGGCCTATAATGTCACGTGGGACAGTTTGATGAAGCTCCTTGTCTATGTGTTTTATATACACCCCTTGCTAACGACTGGCCTATAATGTCACGTGGGACAGTTTGATGAAGCTCCTTGTCTGTGTGTTTTATATACACCCCTTGCTAACGACTGGCCTATAATGTCACGTGGGACAGTTTGATGAAGCTCCTTGTCTGTGTGTTCTATATACACCCCTTGCTAACGACTGGCCTATAATGTCACGTGGGACAGTTTGATGAAGCTCCTTGTCTGTGTGTTTTATATACACCCCTTGCTAACGACTGGCCTATAATGTCACGTGGGACAGTTTGATGAAGCTCCTTGTCTGTGTGTTTTATATACACCCCTTGCTAACGACTGGCCTATAATGTCACGTGGGACAGTTTGATGAAGCTCCTTGTCTGTGTGTTTCATATACACCCCTTGCTAACGACTGGCCTATAATGTCACGTGGGACAGTTTGATGAAGCTCCTTGTCTGTGTGTTCTATATACACCCCTTGCTAACGACTGGCCTATAATGTCACGTGGGACAGTTTGATGAAGCTCCTTGTCTGTGTGTTTTATATACACCCCTTGCTAACGACTGGCCTATAATGTCACGTGGGACAGTTTGATGAAGCTCCTTGTCTGTGTGTTTTATATACACCCCTTGCTAACGACTGGCCTATAATGTCACGTGGGACAGTTTGATGAAGCTCCTTGTCTATGTGTTTTATATACACCCCTTGCTAACGACTGGCCTATAATGTCACGTGGGACAGTTTGATGAAGCTCCTTGTCTGTGTGTTTTATATACACCCCTTGCTAACGACTGGCCTATAATGTCACGTGGGACAGTTTGATGAAGCTCCTTGTCTATGTGTTTTATATACACCCCTTGCTAACGACTGGCCTATAATGTCACGTGGGACAGTTTGATGAAGCTCCTTGTCTATGTGTTTTATATACACCCCTTGCTAACGACTGGCCTATAATGTCACGTGGGACAGTTTGATGAAGCTCCTTGTCTATGTGTTCTATATACACCCCTTGCTAACGACTGGCCTATAATGTCACGTGGGACAGTTTGATGAAGCTCCTTGTCTATGTGTTCTATATACACCCCTTGCTAACGACTGGCCTATAATGTCACGTGGGACAGTTTGATGAAGCTCCTTGTCTATGTGTTCTATATACACCCCTTGCTAACGACTGGCCTATAATGTCACGTGGGACAGTTTGATGAAGCTCCTTGTCTATGTGTTTTATATACACCCCTTGCTAACGACTGGCCTATAATGTCACGTGGGACAGTTTGATGAAGCTCCTTGTCTATGTGTTTTATATATAATACCCCTTGCTAACGACTGGCCTATAATGTCACGTGGGACAGTTTGCCACAAGCAAGAGTATTTGTCTCTTTTCATAACCAATACAAACTTGACTTATTTCCGAACATCGTCTATTGTGCGGATTATACGGTTACTCGTCGAAATTGTCTCGAGTTTGCCCTTTTGCCCGTCGACGTTTTGGTGCCCTCGTCCTCGTGTGTGTGTGTGTGTGTGTGTGTGTGTGTGTGTGTGTGTGTGTGTGTGTGTGTGTGTGTGTGTGTGTGTGTGTGTGTGTGTGAAATAGTCTAAAGGGCACAGAAAAGGAAACACGTTGGTCCTACCTGCCAGTACACTTGAGAGCATACGACCCATTGTAGGCATCAGACGACCGTGCTATGCTGAATCCTACCGCCTTCCAGTGCCCACTTAACGGAGATTCGAACCCTGGGTTCTGTACCAGGTTTTCCTGCGCGCACCATGAGTTCACTGCAAAGGTAAGAAATATCGACACTTTGTACCACATCTTTAAAATGCTCAGCTCCTGGCAACAGGGTTTCTCTACGCTAGTGATCTAATTGTTCGTCGCTTCTCGGTTGTTTTCGAAAGACAAAACTCTTTCGTTTTCCTGTTGTAGAGCTACCAGTAGTTGAATGCAATTCGCGATTGTGATTTAAAACTACTGCTGATGTATACTCTTCAACATTAAAAACGCGAAAGAAAGCAATGATTTGATCCCGAAATGTGAGTAATTGACCGGGAATAATGACACGCTAAGAATCTAACATAATTGTATTTGGGTTACAACGCAACAGGTTAACCATGCATTAGTGTTGGAAAGGTCTCTCGCCAAAGAGTCCCGAGAGCACTGTATACACGATCCAAATGGATCCTTTCTTGTCATTGTTGGCGAGAAAAATACAACTATTGTTGGTATCATGTGTGGCTATACGTATTCACGCCTTTATTGTATTTACTAGATGCGATTGCAGTTTGTGTGTTTAAAAAAAATGTTAGGTGCACATTGTCACGAATACTGTCAGTCTGTGATTACAATTTCTTTTTTTTCTGACAGTGTATTACACTTTTGTGTGTGTGTGTGTGTGTGTGTGTGTGTGTGTGTGTGTGTGTGTGTGTGTGTGTGTGTGTGTGTGTGTTATCGATACTTGAACACAAAGTGGGATTAAATGTTGACTAAACTGCAGGGTTTCAAACAGACTAGAACATCGTGTGCACGTTACTATTCTGAAAACAGTGTTGCAGCAACATTGTGTGCGTGAATGCGGGTCATACTGTGCATTTCTTGCGAGGTTTTGATAAATTAACTGCCTGGAATTCCCCTGGGAACAGAAAATTGTTGACTCAAAGAAGCCGGATTATCTACATAATTTGGAAACAGAGGATGATAACGTTTTACAGCATTCAATTACAAAACGAAATACTTACAAGAACTTGGAATTTTTGGTCTTTTACGTGGACGAACAAGATACACTACCTATATTCTGTTTTGCTTGTAAATAAGTGTTCCACTTAGTTTATTCTAATTATCATCATCAAAAATTACTCTTTGCATTTCTAATGAGGAAGAGTATATTGAACTAGTGCAACAGGTACTATAAGCATCTGTGTAATTACGCAAATAGCCCAGGAAGAGTTCAAGCCGTATCTCAACTCCGTGTAACAGAAGGTCGCACCCTGTTACTCAAACTAGCGTTTGTCCCGTCAGTCAACGCGCCTCTGATATTTTCGGTTGGTGCTTTCCACAGGGAGAAAGCAATCTGAATTCCCCAGCAATGGGACGACAAAGTATTAAAGTAATTGAATTAAATGCTTACAGAAAATGTTGATATAGCAACACGAATTTGCAAATGTTACTCCAGGAAAATACGTTCAAGCTGTTGATTTGATAGCAAGAGAAAAACAGAGGGAGAAAAAGAGGAAGAGAGAGAGAGCGAGAGAGAGAGGGGGGGAGGCAGAAAGAGAGAGAGATTAATATATCGTGTCCTACATGCGTATGCTTAGGTTCTAAAGTGCCACATCGAAATCTTAAGTCGGATATGACGTCATCAATGACATTTATCGACCAAATTGAGAAAAAAAAGTATGGGGATATCATACACAGGAACGGTCATATGAAGTTTCATGAAAATCGGTTCAAAAGTCTTCTCTAAATCGCTCCCCACACACACACACACATTCACACATACACTCTCGTCTCGATTCCCCGTCTATGTTAAAACGGTTAGTCAAAACTTGCCTGAACCTTAAAAACATTCTTCAGCTTATAAACATTTATTGCATCAAACATAAGTGTTTTTAATCGTGCAAAACAATAAAGATGTGATGGAAACGATGCCTCGGTGTCAACACCAGGAGGTGGTGCAGCACGAGACAACCGCTTGGATAACCCTGACCCTGACCCTGCAGCAAATGCATGGTTTGCCTGGCTACCTGTGCTGTAGCGTGTGGAAAAATACAAAGCATAATTATGCATCTTTGGTGTGTGCAATCACCATTTCAATTGAAAGGTACAGTCCTATTCGTGTAAAAAGGTGATCACACACACACCACCCTTGATCTGATCAGACTTTGCCAGTTTGGAGTGATTTGTGTGTTGGTGCGTATGTGGTTACGGTTGTGTGTCTGGGTGCGTTTGTGAATGTGTGGCTGTGTCTGTGCTGGTCTGTGTCTGTGCTGTGACGAAGTAACATTCATGTTGCTAGCTAATTGGAATGGCAATGTTACGTACTTTTTGACTTTTACCGACGGGGACTTTCAGGTTACGCTGTGTCATGTATCCAATCTATTCTTCTCCGGGGACAAGTTTGAGTGCAGGCCTGGACGGATAGGGCCCACTCAAAATTATAACTGTAACTTTGACTGCGGTGTTTTTTGACGGTTGCAAGAACATGCACACACTTCAACCAAGGAGGAGGCACGTGGATACCGTCTATGAGTTATCACAAGTTGAGCCTGTCATGACCAGTGTGCACATTCGCTCAATACAAAAATAAATCTTCTGCTTATAAACATTTATTGCATCAAACAAATGTTTTTTTGCTCGTGTCATATTAACACTAGGAGGTTGTGCAGCACGTGACAACCGCATGTATGACCTTGGCGCGGCCTTGACAATGACCTTGAAGCCTGGCTCGTCTGGTGACCTGCACTGCAGCATGTGGAGGAGAAAAAAAGAGTATATGAATCATCCATGTATGAGATCGTTATTTGAAGTTAGAGCTAGTCACGTACACCACCCTAGGGTCTTTCTCGTGTAATGAAGTAATCACGTACACCACCCTAGGGTCTTTGTCGTGTAATGAAGTAATCACGTACACAACCCTAGGGTCTTTGTCGTGTAATGAAGTAATCACGTACACCACCCTAGGGTCTTTGTCGTGTTATGAAGTAATCACGTACACCACCCTAGGGTCTATGTCGTGTTATGAAGTAATCACGTACACCACCCTAGGGTCTTTGTCGTGTTATGAAGTAATCACGTACACCACCCTAGGGTCTTTGTCGTGTAATGAAGTCATCACGTACACCACCCTAGGGTCTTCGTCGTGTAATGAAGTAATCACGTACACCACCCTAGGGTCTTTCTCGTGTAATGAAGTAATCACGTACACCACCCTCGGGTCTTTGTTGTGTAATGAAGTAATCACGTACACCACCCTAGGGTCTATGTCGTGTAATGAAGTACACGTACACCACCCTAGGATCTTTGTCGTGTAATGAAGTAATCACGTACACCACCCTAGGATCTTTGTCGTGTAATGAAGTAATCACGTACACCACCCTAGGGTCTTTGTCGTGTAATGAAGTAATAACGTGCACCACCCTAGGGTCTTTCTCGTGTAATGAAGTAATAGCGTACACCACCCTAGGGTGTGTCCAGGTTGGTGCGCGTTAGACGAGCACCCTCCCACATGGACAGACACCAAAACTCAACCACCTAGCTGCTTCCTGCACAGTGGGATTTGGTTGTTGTTGTTGAATCAATGTCACAGATTTACAAGTGTTTGGTAAGGTCTACATCATCTAGCATAATTGGTGTATCTGAAAACGTCTGCTCCGCAGATTCTAAGTCAACTTCCACTAAAGGGGCGTCGTCTTCAAGACTTGGACATGGTGTTGAGGTTAACTTGTCTACGCTGACTCCAAGGCAGTTATGTTAAAGGAAGTTAGTATTTTAATACAACTGTGCCGGAATCAATGCATAGAACTGACCTGTCACGGTACTGAAAGACGTTGCTGTCAAGAAATGACAATTCCAAGTTTCATGGCACAATCGCTAAACTAGCAACAGTTACAATCCACAAAGGACTAAACGATGCATATTGTTGTATGTCGTTGTTCTGCTGTGGCGGTAAAGGCAGATACGTTTGTGTTCTTTTCATGTTTTACTATCGCTAAAGAGAATTTTCATCCGACGTATTGAGTAGCAGACGATGTATATTGTTGTCGTTAGGACTGACGATGCTCAAAATACCTATCTCCTCGTGTGGCCACCCGTAACGCTCCTCACAGATGCGGAGACAGGACTGCACAAAGAAATACACAGATGTTGAATGTGGCGTTTCTTCCACGTTTATGCGCAGCTACAGCCCAAAAACCTGTTTTCAACACATTTCATGTTTTAGCATCTCGTACACCAGTGTGTCAAAAAGAACGTATGCGTTTCGTATCGTTAAATGTTGGTGGATTGTTGTCAAAATTGAAATATCCAGAATTCAACGAGCTGTTCTTGTGTAACGATATTATATGCCTGTCTGAAACCAAGCTAGATGATTTTGATTTCTGTGAAGTTGAAGGTTTTACTTGTTTTAAGAAAAACAGATTGATATGTAAACGAAAGTCGGGTGGGGTTGCAGTTTATATCAGGGACGAGTTCTGTAAACACATTAAGATTGTAGAAGACATTAAATTAAAAATAAGAATTGAAGAAAGTGCCAACAGTAAATACAGGTTTGTGAACTTCCCAGTATTCCAAGATGGTATTTTTTATTGAGCTGTCTGAACATGTAGGTCAGCAGATGATTGAAAGGTTATTGTTGTGTGTGGTATATATGCCACCAGAAGGCTCACCCTATGTCAGACCCAGTGCTTACCAAGAGTTAGAAGAAACACTATCATATTTGAATGCAGAAAACGTTGTCATGATTGGAGATTTTAATGCTAGAAGTGGATATGCAAGAGACTATTTGGAAGACTGTGCTATTATGAATGAATTAACTGATGAAGTATCAACAGTGCAGATGATGGACATGTTTGGAATTATAAAAGAGAGGTGCTCAATGGACCATGTTATGAACAATTTTGGCCGCAGTTTTATTGACTTTTGTATTAGTCAACAATTATTAGTAGTGAACGGCAGAATGGGAGAGGACGCAAGATTGGGTCGAGTAACTTGTAATAATGTGAGTTTGGTAGATTATGTACTAGCTACGCCAAATGTTTTTCCGTCATTTTCAAAATTTCAAGTATGTGACTATAATGAATGTTTATCTGATGTCCATTGTCTTATATTTTTTGCCCTGTCAGGTATCCTAATGGACAATGAACACATTGAGAATGAAACTGAAAGCAATTATAACACTAGCAGTGTGTTGAAACCAATATGGAAAGTAGGAGCAAATCAGAATTTTGTAGATGAAATTGATGATAATAAAGTATTATTAGTGGAAGGGATATTAGTTTCCCTAATTGGTAGCGTAGAGGATGTAACTCAGGACCAGATCGATAATGTAATGAAACAAATAGAAGGAATTCTATCCGAAGCTGCCAATAAATTGAACATGCTTAGAAAGAATAAGCAGAAGAAAAAAATAAATACATGTAGCAGTAACGATGCACATAGCGGAGTTAAGAAAATTTGGTTTGATAAAGAATGTAAACAGACAAGAAGGAAATATAGAAAAATAAAGAGAAAATTTAAAGCCCAACCAAATAACAGAGAGATCATACAAGATAAGGCCCAAGCATTCAAGGATTATAAGGGAACACTGAGTAAAAGTTATAATAGTTATTTAAAGCAACTACATAAGAAAATTCGAACAATGAAGTCTTCTGACCCCAGCAGTTATTGGAAATTGATAAGTGGATGTGACCAGCAGAAGAAACAAGCGATGCATGATATATCCCGTGAAGTATTTGTAAAACATTTTGAAAAACTTAGTAATGTATCTGAGCACGACTTGATTGATGTGCAAGATGATGTGCTTGATGACACAGACCTTATGAATGAACAATTGAATGTTGATATTACAAAGGAGGAGGTGATGATATGTGTAAACAATTTAAAGAATAACAAAGCTTGCGGATACGATGGTATTATAAACGAGTTTTTGAAATATTCCTCACCAAAGCTATTAACTATTGTAACACGTGTATTTAACTTGATATTGCATACTGGGAAAATGCCTAAAGCTTGGACAGTGGGGTATATAAGCCCAATCTTTTAAAGGTAAAGGCTCAACAGCCGACCCTGATAATTATAGAGGAATCAGTGTACTAAGTTGTTTTGGAAAACTTTTTACAAGTGTGATAAATAAAAGATTGCATGCATTTCTGGATGACAATTCTGTGATCGGCAACGAACAAGCTGGTTTCCGAAAAGGCCACTCTACTGTAGACCACATTTTTGCACTACATTGTCTTATTGATATATTTTTACAACAAAAGAAAAAGTTATATTGTGCTTTCATTGATCTGCGTAAAGCTTTTGATTCTGTGCAACGCAGTCTCCTGTGGCAGAAGCTGATGCAACGGAATATTAATGGTAAGGTATTGAATGTAATTAAGGACATGTATGATAAAGCAAAATTGTGCGTGAAGGTGAACAGTGTATTCTCCGAGACGTTCACCTCAAACATCGGGCTCCTTCAGGGCGAAAATTTATCACCGATTCTTTTCTCACTATTTTTAAAACGACCTGAAGCAGTTTTTGATTGAATATGATGTCAGCCTAGAGTTGCCCCTGAAAAGAGCCCAAGAAATAGATGTTGAACGCATTAATGACTATATGTATTTGTTCCTGTTAATATATGCTGATGATACTGCTATACTCGCCGAAACACCTGGAGAAATGCAAAAAGCCCTGGATGGACTAGATCGTTATTGTAAGAACTGGGGACTAAGCATAAATATTGAAAAGACAAAAATAGTTGTTTTTTCGCGGGGGAAAATACGGAATATCCCAATTTTTTCTTGAATGGAGTACCTGTCCAAGTAGTTTGGGACTATGTGTACTTAGGTGTACTATTTAATTATAATAACAAATTTCATAATGCCATGAAACGTCAATGTTTGATTGGTAACCGTGCAATGTTCTCGTTAATTCAAAAATGTAGAAAACTAAATTTACCAATTGATGTGCAATTGGATCTTTTTGAGAAGTGTGCACATCCAATTTTGCTGTATGGTTGTGAGGTGTGGGGATATGATTCATTAGACATATTGTCAAGGTTTCAATTGCGATTTAAAAAAATGCTTCTTGATGTATATAAAACTACACCCACCTGTATGGTTTACGGAGAGCTTGGTCGTTATCCAATTAGAATTGAGGTACAATGTCAGTTACTGGTTTATTGGTATAAACTGATGAAAGAAATGAACGATGGTGCGAATAAGATGTCTTGTTTAATGTTAAAACTACATTTGAAGTTGTACCATGTACAAAACGTTAAATTGCCCTGGTTGTCGCATGTCAATACTATGTTAAATAAGTTGGGTCTATCATATTTATGGACAACTCAGAGTCTTGCCGTCTCAGGTTTTAAAAACGTTGTAAAACAAAGGCTAAGAGATCAATTCCTGCAGGAATGGAACACTGACGTGAATGCAAACAGCTTGTGTTTTAATTACAGAATATATAAAAAAGATTTTTGTCTGGAAAGGTATTTGCTTTGGTTGCCTAGGAAACTCCAAGTTAAACTAGCAAAATTTAGAACAAGCAATCATAAGTTGCCAATACATCAGCACAGATTTTTTAATGTTCCTAGAAATGAAAGATTGTGTGACATGTGCGATAAAAATGAATTAGGTGATGAGTTTCACTATTTGTTCAGTTGTACCGACGAAAGTATAGTGTCTGAAAGAAGAAAATTAATTAGTCCTTATTACCGATCTCACCCAAATTGTTTAAAATATGAACAGTTAATGAATTGTAAATCTAAGATAAAACTAATGAAGCTAGCAAGATTTGTAGCCCATGTTATGATTTTAGTATGTTAGCGTTATATCTAGTTTCTTTATTGGTATGTATATATATGTAATACATGCTTTTGTTTTGTGTTTTTACAAAAGATGCATGGCATAATGGTATTGCCAATTTATTTCGGCTGTATATTATCGTTGTCCGCTTAATGTATACATATTATCTGCCTGATTTCTTACCTGATTTTGTTAAACCTATTTTTCTTTTTGTTTGCATGTATGGAAGTGTATATTGCCAATTTAATTTGGTTGTATAGTATTGTTGTATTTGTCCGCTCAATTTGTATACATATATTAACTGTCTGATTTGTTACCTTTTTTGTTAAAGTTATATCTTTGTTTCAAAGCCCTCTGGGCCCAAAACAATAAAATACTTGACTTGACTTGACTTGACTTGACAAGGTTATGTCTGAAGAAGTCATGTCAATAAGACATCACGAAGAAATGAACACACGCACGCACACACAAACACACACTCACACACACACACACACACGCACGCACACACAAACACACACACACACACACACACACACACACATACACACACAGTGATACAGACACATTCACAGATAACACGATAATTTATAGCGAAGAAATGAACACACGCACGCACACACACACACACACACACACACACACACACACACACACACATACACACCCGCTTTGTTTTCTCGACAAGTCTGTTATCAGTTGCAAGTAGCAAATTAGCGATATTTCTTACCAGAAGAAACACCAATACTTACCTCTTGTCGAATCAACATTAATGTTCACAGTCGTTTGGTTTCCGGTCAAGGAAAAGTGAACGACTTTGACGTTGACCCCGTGACTCTTGACCGTGACCTCGTAGTCACCTTTGAACCCACGGAGGTGAAAATCTGTACCGGAAGACAGCGTGCGGTGGACATGCGTACTCCATTCGTCTTTGATCAGATGGAAAACTTGCTTGCCAGCGGCGTTTATCTGAAACGACATGAGATTCTTGGATATTGACACAAGCATATTGTTGGAGAAATCTATCGTGTAAACGCGACTTTTCTCCTCCTTGCATTTTTTTTCTTCTTCAAATAAAGTTATATTTATTCCGTGATGTATATTTACATACTAATGATTATTAATGTCTTCATAAAGTCAGTAATCGTATTTGACCACAAACACAACAAACTGCATGATAATGATATTGTGTTGTTAGGTATGTAAACACATATTTTAGTCATAGCATAAATCATAAAAATCATTAAAAACGTGTAATAATTTCCCGTTTATATTATCTGGTCACAAAGCCCACTAACAAGTTTTATTCCGAAACTATAGAGGCAAAGTCCGTGGCTCAAACAGTACATGTACATGTAAATTGCTGGATGAATCTCAACATCATACATGTTAGAGCACAAGGACTATCCTTGTTCGACTTCTGGTTCATTTCCAGAAAATATAACAGATACAAATAGATTTTTTTGTCATCAAACCTCAATATGTCCGTACATAACACAATGATGAATAAAAAATTAAAAAACCAGGAAATGTTACTTTATGGAACGTTTAACTATCGACAAAGCGAGACATTCACAACAACTTCGACCTATCTAAGTCGACAAGCAAGATAAAGGACTGAAACATAGCGAAGACAAATAAATGGCAGAGTAAATATCTGAGAATGCTGTCTCTTCCGAAATAAAGGAAGAAAACATTTGTTTTAATTGTGGAACGTCAGCAGTCCGGCTGTTTCTGATAACGACAAAGAAGAGTCGTGTATAGACTGTCCGGCTGTTTCTGATAACGACAAGAGTCGTGTATAGACTGTCCGGCTGTTTCTGATAACGACAAAGAAGAGTCGTGTATAGACTGTCCGGCTGTTTCTGATAATGACAAAGAAGAGTCGTGTATAGACTGTCCGGCTGTTTCTGATAACGACAAGAGTCGTGTATAGACTGTCCGGCTGTTTCTGATAACGACAAGAGTCGTGTATAGACTGTCCGGCTGTTTCTGATAACGACAAAGAAGAGTCGTGTATAGACTGTCCTGCTGTTTCTGATAACGACAAAGAAGAGTCGTGTATAGACTGTCCGGCTGTTTCTGATAACGACAAAGAAGAGTCGTGTATAGACTGTCCGGCTGTTTCTGATAACGACAAAGAAGAGTCGTGTATAGACTGTCCGGCTGTTTCTGATAACGACAAAGAAGAGTCGTGTATAGACTGTCCGGCTGTTTCTGATAACGACAAAGAAGAGTCGTGTATAGACTGTCCGGCTGTTTCTGATAACGACAAGAGTCGTGTATAGACAGTCCGGCTGTTTCTGATAACGACAAAGAAGAGTCGTGTATAGACTGTCCGGCTGTTTCTGATAACGACAAAGAAGAGTCGTGTATAGACTGTCCGGCTGTTTCTGATAACGACAAAGAAGAGTCGTGTATAGACTGTCCGGCTGTTTCTGATAACGACAAAGAAGAGTCGTGTATAGACTGTCCGGCTGTTTCTGATAACGACAAAGAAGAGTCGTGTATAGACAGTCCGGCTGTTTCTGATAACGACAAAGAAGAGTCGTGTATAGACTGTCCGGCTGTTTCTGATAACGACAAAGAAGAGTCGTGTATAGACTGTCCGGCTGTTTCTTATAACGACAAAGAAGAGTCGTGTATAGACTGTCCGGCTGTTTCTGATAACGACAAAGAAGAGTCGTGTATAGACTGTCCGGCTGTTTCTGATAACGACAAAGAAGAGTCGTGTATAGACTGTCCGGCTGTTTCTGATAACGACAAAGAAGAGTCGTGTATAGACTGTCCGGCTGTTTCTGATAACGACAAAGAAGAGTCGTGTATAGACTGTCCGGCTGTTTCTGATAACGACAAAGAAGAGTCGTGTATAGACTGTCCGGCTGTTTCTGATAACGACAAAGAAGAGTCGTGTATAGACTGTCCGGCTGTTTCTGATAACGACAAAGAAGAGTCGTGTATAGACTGTCCGGCTGTTTCTGATAACGACAAAGAAGAGTCGTGTATAGACTGTCCGGCTGTTTCTGATAACGACAAAGAAGAGTCGTGTATAGACTGTCCGGCTGTTTCTGATAACGACAAAGAAGAGTCGTGTATAGACTGTCCGGCTGTTTCTGATAACGACAAAGAAGAGTCGTGTATAGACTGTCCGGCTGTTTCTGATAACGACAAAGAAGAGTCGTGTATAGACTGTCCGGCTGTTTCTGATAACGACAAAGAAGAGTCGTGTATAGACTGTCCGGCTGTTTCTGATAACGACAAAGAAGAGTCGTGTATAGACTGTCCGGCTGTTTCTGATAACGACAAAGAAGAGTCGTGTATAGACTGTCCGGCTGTTTCTGATAACGACAAAGAAGAGTCGTGTATAGACTGTCCGGCTGTTTCTGATAACGACAAAGAAGAGTCGTGTATAGACTGTCCGGCTGTTTCTGATAACGACAAAGAAGAGTCGTGTATAGACTGTCCGGCTGTTTCTGATAACGACAAAGAAGAGTCGTGTATAGACTGTCCGGCTGTTTCTGATAACGACAAAGAAGAGTCGTGTATAGACTGTCCGGCTGTTTCTGATAACGACAAAGAAGAGTCGTGTATAGACTGTCCGGCTGTTTCTGATAACGACAAAGAAGAGTCGTGTATAGACTGTCCGGCTGTTTCTGATAACGACAAAGAAGAGTCGTGTATAGACTGTCCGGCTGTTTCTGATAACGACAAAGAAGAGTCGTGTATAGACTGTCCGGCTGTTTCTGATAACGACAAAGAAGAGTCGTGTATAGACTGTCCGGCTGTTTCTGATAACGACAAAGAAGAGTCGTGTATAGACTGTCCGGCTGTTTCTGATAACGACAAAGAAGAGTCGTGTATAGACTGTCCGGCTGTTTCTGATAACGACAAAGAAGAGTCGTGTATAGACTGTCCGGCTGTTTCTGATAACGACAAAGAAGAGTCGTGTATAGACTGTCCGGACGGCTATCGGGGGACGTTTTGAATTATTTCAAGATAATCTAGACAACTTTTATGTAGCGATAAAGAGAAAGAGTTGTTTAGAACGATTAGAACTACCTTCTGTTAATACCATTTGTTTCAAACTTTAGCAGTTTAAGCCCTGTACACGTACATGTTCGCAAATCAAGAGGGGAACCACTCACATTCAGATTATTACCGTCCACGAGCGCAGACCGCTTGTCCACCACGTGCTGGTCCCAGAAGCCCCACAACACGATGCCGTGCATGGCGGGATGGGAGAAGAGAACTCTCAGTGCCGTGTCGTAGTAGTCTGCCCTTACATCCGGGTCTTGCTGCTGCACGTCCAGCTCCGTCACCCACAGGGGTAGGCCTGCTTGGGCCACGTGATCCAGGTACAGCTAAGGATTGGCCAGTTTTTAGATAATGTTACGACAGAGATATTCACAATGGGAAGCTGTGATCATATAAGGGGACTTTTCATGCGACGACAGCGACAAAAATTATCTGGTTTCGTGAAGCTTGTTATGATCCAGTGAGATCTGTGTGGGTTAGAGGGGAAAGATGTGTGTGTGTGTGTGTGTGTGTGTGTGCGTGCGTGCGTGTATGTGTGTGTGTGCGTGTGTGTGTGTGTGCGTGTGTGTGTGTGTGTGTGCTTGTGGTGGAAGATGCAAAAGCAATAATGAAAGAGGCGACAAATGAGATGAACTCAAACTGACCATCATTCGCTGGGGGTCAGGCACAGTTTCGTGGAAATGGCCCTGGAGTCCTAGAGCTTGCAGCGGGACCCCTTGTGACAGGAACTTCTGGGATTGCTGCAGGTACGCCTGAAACATAAGCCTTTTTCGCTTGATAAGTTTTATCACTAACAACATCTTTGACATAAACTTCTGGACTTGCTGCAGGTACGCCTGAAATATAAGCCTTGTTCGCTTAAGTCTTATCACTAACAACACCTTTGGCATGGACGCCCTGTGACAGGAACTTCTGGGCTTGCTGCAGGTACGCTTGAAACATAAGCCTTTTTTTGCTTGATAAGCCGTATCACTATCAACACCTTTGGCTTGGACATCACTGGCGTTGTTTCTCCATTTAAAACGTCGACACAACAACGGTAGCAGATTGCAGTCCTCAGATCAAAGGCATTGTGCACTTCAGATCTAACACTTCACTCAAACACATTGTATTGTATTCAAAGTGGTTATCATCACGCTTATACTTTCAGTTTGCAAAGTTATGTTCTTACAGATCGTGTTTTGGGTATTCTGAACGAAATGAGCTGGAGCACAATTTCAATCAAAACGTATACTACGAGGTAGAAGCAAATCCAGCAATACAGCTGATGCCGTTTACTACGAGGTGGATTGGATTTGGATTGGATTGGATAAGATTTACAGTCCAGTGAGGTTACCCTCATGGAAATTCGGGCTGCTTTTTCCCCGGGGAAAGCGAGCTGCCATACATACGGCGCTACCCATATTTTTTTTCCTGCATGCGTGTATTCATGTTTCCTGAGACTTAATGCCGTGTGAGATGGAATTTTTTTTTACTTTATTCCAAGTCCCACGGGTATTTGATGGACATTTTTATCTATGCCTATACAATTTTGCCAGGAAAGACCCTTTTGTCAATCGTGGGATCTTTAACGTGCACACCCCAATGTAGTGTACACGAAGGGACCTCGGTTTTTCGTCTCATCCGAAAGACTAGCACTTGAACCCACCACCTAGGTTAGGAAAGGGGGGAGAAAATTGCGGCCTGATCCAGGCCTGAACACGCAACCTCTCGCTTCCGAGCGCAAGTGCGTTACCACTCGGCCTAGAAGAGGTAGAAGCCAAACCAGCAATACAGCTGATGCCGTTGACTCATTACTTCAAGCTTGATGCTGGTAAAACAAGGACGAACAAGATGTTAGTCCCTCACACAGCGTAACGATATATTATCAATTGTGATGCTGATTGGTTTAAAACTATGTAATTAGTGGAGAAACCTACGTGTTTACAAAGGTCAAAGCTTCTTGCTGGGCGATGTGATCGCGTAACGAGTTGCGTCAGTCCCCGTCCAGAAAAAAAAAGAAACTCGCACTCACATCCGCGATCTCTGGCCTGGCGACGACGTTGAAGTCGTTGAGCATCAGAAGCGGCTTGGGGTCGAGCTGCTTGACCTGCCGGTAGACGTCCTGGCTGTAGTCGGGGTTGTGGAACTGCTCCTCGAACCACTGGCCGTGAACCAGCTCGTTCATCACGTCCCAGTGGTCGGCCCTGACACACACACACAAATACAATCACATACACACACACATACATACAAATACAATCACACACACACACACACGCATACAATCACATACACACACACATACATACAAATACAATCACACACACACACACACGCATACAATCACATACACACACATACACATACACACATACACACACACACACACACAAATATAATCACACACACACACACACACACACACACACACAAATACACACACACACACACACATACAATCACATACACACACACACACACATACATACAATCACACACACACACACACACACACACACACTACAGCAATGTGGCGAGCGAAAGCGAGCTGTTCACTATTTGAAAAAGCAATGAGTGTAAATCTGGTACAACACAGCAAGCCATGTAGTATTCTGTTTATCCTACATACTGTACTTACGTGTATTTTACTGAAAATGTCTTGCAGTCGAGGCAGCTAAATTGAAGACGCTTGTTTTGGAACCTCGATCGCTTCTAAAGCCTCGTGCAATCTATTACGTCAGCGCAAAGAAACGTCACTCTGAAAGTGTGGTGTGACGTGTTAGTTCTAAAGATTCATCGAGGGTAATTAGCGAGCGCAATTTTTGTTTCTATAATGACGTTTGTCTCGGTGACTTTGGCATCATAAGCAGTGGAAAAACAGGTCCCTGCCAGACTTGCTTGACATGACCTCATTTACATGATATACACACGTGTGATTTGAACGATTATCATCTCACGGGTGTCTCTCTCACGTATGTAGGATAAAAAAAACGCTGGCGCTGGACCCGAGTAAACTTTTTATTTATTTTACACAATTAAAAACATTATTAGAGTAAAATAAAACATTAAAACGTTCATAATAAACAAAAGTAAACAAGAATTAAAAAAAAAATTGACCGCCCATGCCGGGAATCAAACCCGGATCACTTTGGCCATCACTTTGATAATAGTTTTTTTAATTGTGTAAAATAAATTTAAAAAAATTAAAGTCTGCAGGACCCTAGTACTGCGTACTCGGGGATAAAATGGGATAATACACATTTTCTCTCGGTCGTGTTTATCATGTAGAACAGATAATCCTACTCGGCGACGCTCTTTAAAGTCACGACAGAATACGTTCTACTTACTTCCCCCGGTTTTGCTGAAGTACTTCATGTAGCGGAAGTAGTACTGTGAAATAATGTATTCTCACGTCACACACTATTGCATCATAATCACTTTCCCTGAGTGACGTCACAGCATATGACGTCATACTCACTTTCCCTTGGTGATGTTGATCATGTAGTTGAGGTGGTTCTGCACGGTGACGTTGAGTTGGTGGGGTGCCATGTGCACAACGTAGGGAGGCAAGTTCTTCTCGAAGCCCCAAAACAGGTTGTGAGCTCGCACCAACATACTGCAGATACAAGATGTACATCAAGACCACAGTAAGATACAAGAAAAACGTCATTATCACTCAAAGATTCAAGATGCACATCGTTATCCCTTCAAGATACAAGATACACGTCATTATTGTAAATTGTATTAATTTCTTTCAATGTTTATTATTATTTGATTTTACAGAATAATGTATTTATGTATGTTTTTGTAATGCGCTTAGAGCAGTATCAGGATTTGCTCTATAAATCTCTTAGCGCACTGTGATTGTTTCAATAACGATATTGTCAGTAACGACAATAGATTAGAACGTTTGAAAAGGCACATTTTTCTGCCAGCGTTTGGATAACTTGTGGACAGGTCGAGTTAGATCTACTTTTGTGTGTGTGTCGGCTTTGCACATGTCAGG